>NW_026136710.1:1272241-1342241 GCF_905237075.1 Dicentrarchus labrax | reverse complement strand
TGCCCCGTTCACCATCAACGCCCACCAGAGTGAGATCGCCTGCGTGGCACTGAACCAGCCGGGCAGCGTGGCGGCTTCAGCCTCCCGCAAAGGAACGCTCATCCGTCTGTTCGACACCACGACCAGAGACAAGCTGGTGGAGCTGCGCAGAGGAACCGACCCGGCCACCCTCTACTGGTACGCCCCCTACTGGTCCAACTGGGTGTGCCCACTCCTTTCTTAAACATGGCTTTATTTCACTTAATAAAATATTATGTACTATATGTTTCATAACACTTTTTACATATAATAGAATAAATTACTGTTGATAAGCAAATGTACATCATTACACCGTGGCCAGTTTACGTACAAATAGTAAAAGACATAAAACAGAATGAAATAATAAAATAGAAGAACAAGAAGAAACTGAATCGATTGGAGTTATTTAAAATCTGCTTTGTTTCTTCTTCGCAGCATCAACTTCAGCCACGACTCGTCCTTCCTGTGCGCCTCCAGCGACAAAGGCACCGTTCACATCTTCGCACTCAAAGACACCAAACTCAACCGTCGCTCTGCGTAAGACAAACCTCCGCCTACACCGTCAGACTGTCGCTGAAGGGTTAATGGCTAACGCCGATCCCCTCTCTCCCTCCACAGACTGGCTCGCGTCGGGAAGGTGGGTCCTGTGATCGGTCAGTACGTGGACAGCCAGTGGTCGCTGGCCAGCTTCACCGTGCCGGCAGAGTGCGCCTGTATCTGCGCGTTCGGAAAGAACACGTCCAAGAACGTCAACTCCGTCATCGGTGAGGAAACCTGTCAAAACACACAAAGTTTTATATTTAATAAGAGCCTCAGTGCTTCGTATCAGCTGACATTTATTTTCAAGGGCGCCTCGGCAGTGCACAGGAGGTGAAACTGGCACCTCTCCAGCTACCAGTCCACACTCCATATTTTGTGGTCTGTGGGGCTTGAGCCGGCGACCCTCCGGTTCCCCAGCCAAGTCCCTACACACTGAGCTACTGCCGCCCCAAATACTCACTTTAATACTCACTCTTACTTGAGAGTTTACAGAATGCCCCCAACAGATTCAACATTCAAGCTTTGCACCACAGTGGAGCAGAGCTGCAACGATTAATCAATGAATCGATTAGTTGTCAACCAATAAATGAATCATCAATTAACCGTTTTCAGTCATTGTTAATCTTCTCTGATTTCAGCTTCTAGATTCTTTATTCAAATTCATTCAAATAAATTACATGTCATTTAAAATCCATTGGTACGTGATTTTTTGGTAAAAGTGACCTGATAACTGGCTAAAAGCAGCTAGTACAGTTAGCAGTGCAGCAGTGCAGCGGTAAGAGACTTCCTGTGTTACAAGAGAAAAGGTCCATGTTGCAACAATCCTTTGATACTTTGGTCCCAGACTAGAGTATTAGGGGGGAAGCCGTACTTAATTAACTCCAAAGATGCTGCTACAGACCTTTGTCTCTTATTTTGTTGTTTCTTTGCAGTCCTGAGAAATGTTGGCAAAAGTTCCAGTTGACACATCTCTTCCATTTGTCACTACTATTAATAAAACATAGTCAGTTCATCTGCATATTTTAATTATATATATATCAAGTAGTCACACAATCATTGGTTTTATAATCGCAGCCCTCTGAATCGTGAGGTTCTTCTTGAGATTCCCACCCGAACTCATCTTCTTCAAAACCGTTTGTTTTTACTGTTTCCACACTTCAGATGGCGGCGTTCCAATCACAGCGCTGTATGCCAACAAACAAATAGTTGTTTGTGTTCACATTGTTGATTCGCAGCACTCGACTCAGTGTTGCTTGTAAAGATTAACTGGTCTCTCCTCCTGCAGCCATATGTGTGGACGGGACCTTCCATAAGTACGTGTTCACCCCCCGACGGAAACTGCAACCGAGAAGCCTTCGACGTCTATCTGGACATATGTGATGATGATGACTTCTGAGGCCGGCTGAAGGTCATTAGCTGGAAGGAGAGAGCAGCGAGGACGAGGTGGAAACACGAGGATGACGAATGAAAATGACTGCGGTTAATGATTATTGTTGTGTTCTGGAGACAGATGGGAAGACGGCTGGAGACAGAGAATCAGAGACGTGTGGAGGAACAGACTTTATGCTGGGGCCTGTTTTATAAAGTCCTCTGTGTTTGTAATCAGTTCCTGTATGTAGCAGTGTGAATATGAGTCTGACTGGTTGATGTGAACACTTATAAATGCGCTTAAACCTGGGAGGAAAAGTGGTTTGCTGTATTTATGAGAGCTTACCAGTTTAAGTCAAACAGAAATTAAATTTGTTTTTCTTAAGAAATCAGAATTTGTTACTTGTTTACTTATTTGGTCAAAGTTTTAATAATCAAAAATAAGAAGTGTACATTTAAGTCCAGTGATGGAGTCCCAGTAGACACATAAAGTTATTGGACCTAATTTCCTGGAGATCCAAACCGTGTCGCCTGTATGACGTCTGTTGGTAGTTAGCATAAATGTTTACTCACAATGCTAGCAGAGAAAAAACAAGCAGCAACCTCCGTTTTAGCTACACCTAGTAACTTTCGGGAGTTTCGCTGGTTGCCTGGCAACTGCTCAGAGCCAAGAAATAGTTCGGCATGTAACTCTATCGATTGGCAAATTGTTGTTTATTTACATTTAATTGTCTCTACGGATTAAACAAACGCGATACGTTGTGAGAGCTTTAGAGTCGCTGGTAGGTGAATTTTGTAGCCTTTGGACTGAGCCAGGCTAGCTGTTATATTTAATGGATAAATATGAGAGTGGTCTAAACTAATGAAAGAAATCTGGAGGTTGTCAGTAGCAGACTAATATTGATAAGGGCGATAACGTACAACATAATATCATCAGCATAGAATGTTTTTTGAGCACACTGATTGGCTGTATGAAAAGCCTCGAACAGATCTACTATACGTTCTACAAAACATTGCTTCTTATGAAGCCAGTTAACATTGTCGTACAGCCTGACTGTCGCTGAAGGACGGGAATTTCCTTCAAAAGTGCACAGATTATTATTTTGTTCACATTTGACTGTGGGAGTCTTCACACCAGACACTGCACGACCTTTGGTGTGAACTTCTTTGGGCTGCAGATCAAGTAGTAAACCTAACACTCTCTCAGTGAGTCAAAACAGGGAGATGTTGCTTTCAAACCTTCCATCACCACCAGAGTTCACAGTAAGAAAATAATAATTAAAAAGTTTATTTTAAGTGATAAACGGCCTTGCAACTGAAAATGAACTTTTTCCACACTGCTAATTGTCTGACCTCGGTTTCACTGACTTAGCAGTAAAGTAAATGTTAAAATATTTGGTTAAAGAGCAGTTTGAAAAGATCAGATCAAGATATGAATGAAACTGTTATTACTGCACTGATTGCTTCATCAACTCCAAATGAATCATTTTGTAATTAGAGCCAGTTTAATGTCAAACAGAATTATTTAAAAGCTTCATTCATCAATTTTTTGTTTTACACTGCAATGGCTCCCAACTCTAGTTTTCTCTTAAATATTTAAACAGAAACTCTGATAAAGTTGCAGAATAACTTTGTCTCACCATTTTTCTCTGGCAGTTTATACATGCAAATCCACAGATTACGGACCTTTAATGGGAAGATTATAGAAGTTTTTTACTCTTGAATGTGTCTGTGTGTCCTCAGAAACCGGGCCGAGGCACTTTCAGCCGATGTGTAATCCAAAATCCACTAAAATGTCTGAGTCATAGGAAGGTTTGGCAGTGCAGCTGAAGATCTGTAGGTCAGTGGATGATGTGCAGCAAGTGTTGGGATCCTCTCCCTCGTCGTTTGCTCATTTAAAGCTCCATATATTCAGTCCTTCCAGGTAGTTTCCACACTTCCCAACAATTAACACAAATTCAACCAATCCCTGTAAATTCTGTGCAACCTTGTAATTTTGTCTAATTTCCACCACTTTTTTGCAAACTTTACCAATCATAGCAACTGAACTCCCCCTGCCTTTATTGGGGACAGGCCTTTATTTGGGACAGGCCTTTAATTCCTTTAGCACTAAACTAAACTAAACTCTAACTGCTGCTTCTCTTGAGATTTGTTCAGCAAATTTGACAACTAACATGATGATTATGATGCTTCAGAGGTTTTCTCCTTCTCTCTTGTTTACCATGTTACCGGTAAGTCAGAATGAATTAACGTTATACTTTGTTGTTTTTGTAAAATATAGTGAAAGATTGAATTGTGGAGAATCTATAACTGATCTAATGATGTGCAGCATGTACATATTGACAGAAGTTAAAACATATATATTAGTGTAGGAGATTGAAATGACTTAAAACTCGCTCAAGCAGGCGACCTGGTGGGTTTAAAGAGGTTTTATACATCAAGATAATTTCTATAAAATCCAGACCAGGCCTCTATTGGAGACCTGCGTTTATTTGTCAAAACGTGTAGCCACAGCAAGCTTTTGAGAGAGACCTGCGTCTATTAGGGACCCTGCTTTTATTGGAAGTTTTACGGTATGTTTGAGTCAGACCCTGAACAAGAAGGAGCTACCGAAGAAATTGTTCAATCTAGACAGGACGTTTCTGAATGGTTAGTTATGAGCTTTTTTTTTTAAATGTGTTTGTACGTTGGGTAAATACGGTCAACCGCTGTTGGTGTAACTCACTGCTTATAAAAATCTAGATTTCTGTTAATTGAGTAAACATACGTAGCTTATTGTAGTTAAACATCAGCATGCTATTCCCGTTACAAAAGTACATTTCCACAATGTTTTCTCGTTTTTTAATCTTGAGATCAACATGCGGCTGAAATCTCAGCTACACCGTAATACATCATTATTCAGTCCGACATCTACTATCCACAGCCATACTGGAGCCACTTTTCACTTATTAAATAGGTAATGTCTGTTTACCCGTTATTACTGCGTTTCAACATAATGCACTAATTCCAATTAATAACGTTACATCGGTGCATATGGTGACCTTTCGTTATTGCTAACAAAATATTCAAATAAAAAGCTCTAACTGATATCTTTTCCCTTTTTAAATGTATGTTCTGGTTTAGGTGTACTTGTGGGAATTGCACAACAATGTCTGCTGCAGGGAGATACCACAGGTAGTAACCACAGGTAGTGGATGCTTGTTGAATGAAAATGGAACTATTCAGTCATATTATCTCTCATCAAACGTCACTAACCCTTTTACAGGTTATAAGAAGACTACATCAACTTCAAAACCAACCTTCCTGCATGGTAGACCACCCTGGCCTCCAACCAGTGTGTTTAAATGTGTTCTCACTACAGAATGAACATCTACAGAGCGGACTGTGGGCCTTTACGTCAGAGGGGAATATAAACAGGAAGTTCCGTTTTGCATATAAATTGTTATTGTAATACAAATGAGTAATGAAATAAATAAATTCAATTTTCCACTTTGTTACATTGCTAACTTTTCTTTTTGAAAGGCAGTTGTTAAAATGTTAAATATCAAACACTAGAAAAGATACATTTCTGCACAATATCTAATTTGCAACAACACAATTTATTATTAATGTTTTAACCAACATGCTGCTAATAAATGGTGATACTGCAATTTAGATATTGTGCAGGAAATTATCTTTTGTACTTTTGGATACTCGTCCCACTCCTACCAACCTGTCTCTTGATGTCCATAATATCTGTCTATAAATCAAACACTGAAAGTTTTAATAGAATAGTTTTATTTTTAGAAATACAGCAAACAACACACAACTTGAAAAATTATTCAAAAAGTTATTGAATGTACAAACTGGTTTAAAGTTAAACAATAGGTAATATATATATTTACAACAAAAAAATGTGGGTCATCATAAATGATATTAAATATAAATGTAAATGTATAACTGAATATGTCCACTCTGTTCAGCTGTTACAGATACTATAGGAGCTTTGTGAGCTGGTGTTGGGGCTTTCTGAGCCGAAGAGTTTGTGTGGTTCTGTGTGGTTCTGCGTGGTTCTGCGTACACGGAGGTTCCCCGACGCTCAGGGCCTGTACGTGGGGTTGTTCTGGTCCGGTGTGTCGAACTGCACAGAGAGATCCTCTACGGTCCGGGGTCCCGAAAAACCTTCTCAAACAGCAGGTCCAAGATTTCATCCATATAATCTGCAATAAGGAAAAGTGAAATATTGTGTTTACTTTATCATGTTTATTTATTTGTATAAAAACAGAAAAAGCCAAAGACACTGGTTCATTTACATTTCACACATTTTATTTATTTTACAGATATTTTATAATGACTGTTTCAGTATAATTTTCAATAGAAAAATGTTAAACCTACTGAAGGTCGGTTCATTCACTGGCTCTGCTGGGCTTTCTCTCTTCTTCCACTTTGGGAAATGGAGCCTGAACAGCAGCTCACCAGCTGAGGTTGCTGCCTGTGGACGCTCTGCAGTATCACTGCAGTGCAGGGGGGCAGCTAAAGTCTTGGGAGGGAAAATAATAAAAAGCAAAATAAGATTGTGAACACATTGTACAAATATCCAGACAATGGTGATTTATTTCCAAATTAACAGCTTTATTTATAAAAACTTGAAGAATGCAGGACTCAAATTCAGTTCTCAACAGTTCCTCAGACAGTCCTAATAACACAAAAAGAGTCTTTCACATATATAGAACGTATATCAATTACAAAGTAAACCACCAAATGACTTTGAAATAAGATAGTAGAAATGATATAGCTTACAGTCTAAAGTGAATTAATAACAGGCAGGAACACATCAATAGTTATATCATACTCGCTTTCTAAAAGAAATTCACATTATATATAAAATGTATCTACATCCTCATATGCTATATTCCATTACTTTATTCAGAGTTCAGTATAAATATAATACCTTATCCAGCTTAAAGAAGTGCAGTGGACGGCTGCAGGTTCCCAGCAGGAGGCCGGCTGTTCCACTTCCTGTAGAACTCACAGTGTAGACAGCGTTGTTCCACAGAGAGGAACGTTCCCGACGGTCTGCTCCGTACGTCACATTCCCGCTGACACACAGGACACTCCTCAAACAGCTCCATCAGGCAGCTCTCATACACAGTGTGAGTCTTACAGACGGCGGGAGAAGATTTCAGTCTGCAACAAACACAAACATCAACAGGAGACGAGTCAAAGGTCGTCCTGGTAGAGACGATGAGGAGGAAGATCCAGTCACTCACGTCACGTCTGCTGACTCGCTCGAGGTGTCTGCAGGGTCGTCTGTACGATCATGTGGTTCTTCAGTGTCAACAGAACTGCCGTTTAAAAGGTTCTCCTCCTCCTCCTCCTCCTCCTCCTCCTCCTCCTCTCTCCTCCTCCTCGTTCTCCTCCTCCTCCTCCAAGCGACGTCTCTTACATTGGCTCTTTATCGATGTTGGAACCGGCCGTGATGCAGAGAATGCAACAGCCGAGGTGCCGACACCAACGTCAGTGCAAGAAACTGTATTCTGTGTGCCTGAACAACACACACACACACACACACACACACACACACACATTGTTTATCTTATTGTTTATAACAGGAGGAATCACCTGATGAACTAACTTTATATCACCTGTGCTTCTGAAATGAGGTTGGAGAGTCTTCATTCCGAGCTGCGTTCCCGTTGTGCGTGTTGTTGGCGGGTCCGTCTGGGACGCCACATGTTTCACCACGGCAATCACTCCAGATGTGCTCGCCTGAACACAAACAGCACTGAGGTTTTATTTTATTCATAAATGTAGGTCTGAGTGCAGCATGAACTCCAACAGTATTCTTCTACGCGCTGATAAAGATCCTTACACTAATTATTTGAGGGTCTGATAATTCTCCAGAAATGGGAAATCCTGCACAGAGTCAACTTCATACTGAGGAAAGAGCAGTGATATTTAATGTAACTCTCTAATGTCACTGAAGGACGCACAGATCGACCCAGTTAATAGGAATATATATATATATATATATATATATATATATATATATATATATATATGGTTTGACACAGTTACTCCATTACAGTTACATTACAGTTACCAGTCTCAGTCACTGACACATATAGAAGATATACTTTATTGATCCCTTAACAACTGTCTGCTGTTATTGTGCGACAGACACCATCAGACACTGTAAACCCCCCCACACTGACTGTCTGTCTCTGTGTGTTACAGTAATCATCTACCGGTAAACACAGAGCTGCAGACAGTTCCAGATGTTCCTCTGCTGATAAACTGAATGTGAATCTCTATAAAAGAAGAATAAAGGAACATCTGCACCACATCTGGTTTAAAATAACTTCACTTTATAAGTTTCATCTTCATCTTTTAACCCATTTAACAAACACAAGAACGAACTGAACTGAACACTACTCACGGTGTCCTCCCCTGCTGTCGGTCCACGGACGGTCGGTACCGCTCCCTCTTTCAGTAGCAGCTTTGCAGCCAGTCCGGCATTGTACTGACCCAGGTTCTGGAAGCAGTCCGACAGGAAGTGGTTGGCACACACAATCGGTTTCTTACCGACTGGAACCGGGACTTTCCCGTCGTATATAAAGTGGATCCACTGCAGTCGGAGCTCCTCTGAGGCTGGGAGAGTGTGTAAGGCTCGGTGCTGCAGCCTGCAGCCGACAACCGAGCAGTAGTGCTCTCTCATATTAGATTATATATAGAAATATATATATTATAATAGAATGCAGCTCTGTCGGTTGTAATGTGGAGCTGCTGCTGCTTCTTCTTCTCGTAGATTGGATTGGCGGCTGGCATCCAGTTTATATAGGTGCATTGCCGCCACCTACCGGACTGGAGTGTGGCACATTATTGACAGAGAGAAACTATATATATATATATACAAATTTTTTTTCTGAGTTTAGAACATTTGAAACAATAGAAACATTCATTCTTTATTGAGAGCTCGATTTAACGGAAACAAACAGAACCGGCTTGTTTAGTTCAATTAAATTATACTTTGATCTGGGTTGAAGACACTGGGAGATAGTCCTGTCTGTTAGTCATATAGATGGTATTATCATTAGATAGATAGATAGATAGATAGATAGATAGATAGATAGATAGATAGATAGATAGATAGATAGATAGATAGATAGACTTTATTAATCTCCGGAGGGAAATTGGGTTGTCATAGCAGCATACATTTATACAATAAAATACAATAGAAAAAAATACAACAATAGAATAAAATAATTTGATAGAAAAGGTTAAAGGTTGCAACATGCTAATGAAAACCCAAAAAAGACATCAGAAATTGGAAGAATCTGAAATTGCATGTTTTATCTCAGGTATTCTGACTGAGGCAGCCCACAGAAACATGACGTGTTGTTTTTTACACTGTGTCTGCTGATAGACATGTATATAAACAAACAATTCAAAAGTTGGTTTTGGATAATATGTCGCCTTTAAAACCAAGTCTCAACCTTCAAACACTATCTGAGGTACTGTGGACCAGCTAACCTGCACCTTCCACAAAGTTATGATGTTCTAATAATAAGATAATAATATAACTATTAACACAATTTCAACCAGTTGCAGTGAATTCTTTTGAAGTCCGCCGCACAAAACGTTGAACCATTCGTCACCAAACTACTAAAGATTTTATTTCAAAGGAACAAGTTGCCTTTGATTTTTAGAGAATTAGAATTATACAAACAAAAGCAACTATGTTTTTTGCCATTTTCACTTTATTCCTCAATGTTATTGTAAAGAAATACCTAAAAGCATATTTTAGAAAAACTGCAGTGAAATCAGACCCCCCCCCCAAAAAAAAGTCCTAGAGGCTTTTATTGAGACTATATTTCAGCTCTGCAATGAGCCCTTCACAAGATGGAATAAACACAGCACACCTGAAGCATCCACCACTGTCCTCCCATAATAAAGGTACACCTGGGAGCATGTGATGCATGCATGGCAGATCACATTTTCAGAAACTCATTACCAGCTGTGGACAAATCTGTTTGTTTATGTGCGAACGAATGTACCATGAAGATCAAGTTTTATCTTACTTTTCCCATTAGCTCAAAAGGGAATTGAACTTTGGAAAATAAAAGTTGACTCATCAGGTCGGAGGAGTGTATGAGTGGTTCTTTATGAGAGGATTATCTTTTACTTGAAGGGATAGTTTGGGTTTTTTGAAATGGGGTTATATGAGGTAGTGATCAGTAGATGGCGAGGTCCCAGTTTGGAAGCTAATTAGTTCAATGCGGTTGATGAAGGCGGCAACAAAACTATTTTAGCCACGAAAAAAAAATCTGTTTGAGTGTACGCCATGTCTAGAGCAGTTTCACTGCTTTATCTCGCCTTCAGACAGATGATTCGTGACAGGAAACCTAAGCTGTTATATCCATTTGTGCTCTCTTCATAGCGTCCAGACTTTACCTGTCTGCAGCTGCCTCAACTGGTCAGCCTGTTTGTGTTATTGTGTGTCAGGTTTATTGCCTTCAAGAGACAGAGACAGCTGAAGAGTGGCAGGAAACGGGGGGAGAGAGAGAGAGAGAGAGAGAGAGAGAGAGAGAGTTGAGTATGACACGCAGCAAAGGGCCACAGGTCGGAGTCGAACCCACGGTGGCTGCAGTACGAACTCTGCCTCACACTGGGCACCAGGTGAGCTCTCCGGGAACCCCGACTTTAAAGGCTTCCCATCGGAAAGGGCAACAACACAAAAGTTCCTTGTAGAGGCTTTAAGTTTAATACTCGAGTACTGATGTTACGTTCCTATAGAAACAATAACAGCTGATTTGACCTTAAACTACTTTAAGTTCCTGTTGTACAAACTGCGTTGTTATTCCCCAGCTGATGTTGCTTTCTGCCAACGTTCCTCCGGCTGTAGCAGCCCATTATTTCCTCCTTTGTTGTTGATTTGTCCTGACTGCCCTGAACCTTTCGTACCTGCAGTTGTGCAATAGATCCCACGGTGACATTTGAAACAGCGACCCGTCCCTGCCCTCATATTTACTGCCATATATCCGAGTAGCTTTCTCTGTTAACAGCGGTTTACATTAGGCTTTTACAGCCTCTTGTCATTTGTGCAAGTGGGATGATGTTGAAATGTCAGCGATGATGAGTCACTCGTTTTCAACACAAACCCCAAAAATGCACTTTTAATAAGTTGTGTGGCCTCAGCTGTCAGGCTGAAATAAATATCTGCTTTACAACTGGAGTGTGTGTGGATGAGGGCAGATACAACACTGTGAATATGACACTCTACCTTTTACATATAATCTTCAATATGATGTTTCATGTGCCTTTATTAGCTCTTTACTACGAGCCTTTCTGTCCCTGTACGACACAACCAGAGTCCATTTCATCCTTAAAGACACATTACTGATGTGTCTGAAACCAGACTGAGAGTCAGTGATTAAAGCAGCTGTGTTTCACCCGATAGAGCCCAAAGACTGTATTCAGTGTGATATATTCTGATTGGTCTGAAGTAGCTAATGCTGCGTTCAGTCATTGGTGTGAGAAGATTACAAAGTCCACCTCAACCAACTACTGCTAATGAATGCATCAGAATAATCTAATGATATCAAATATAATAGGACAACAGTCAATCACTTTAACAACCTTTTTGAATTCAATTTAAGACTTATTGTATGTCATAAACAAAGTACTAAGCATATGAAGGAAATCAGTTTTGGATCCATATTTTTTTATATTGCTCTTTAAAGTAAAAACAATGTTTTTTCTTCAGCGTGGCTAAAATACAGTTTCTTAAATACTTTTTTTTTTTTTACAGAGAGACATAAAGAGCGTGTCGGTCCATCGCTGGAGCTTTTTTGCTGCCCAGTCGGCCTTTTCCCTCCTCATATAGTCCGATATCCTGCAGAGCGCCACAATAATGAACATTAATGCGCACACACACAGAATAAGAACCCAGCTCATACAGCCTGGCTCCTGTTCACGTCATTCATTTCTTTGTCTTTAAGAAGACAATAAACAGAGAAAAAGCATTTTAATAAGAACAGGATAGAACAGAAGCTCCTGGTGTTTAACATCATTACCACATGTTTAAAGGTTGATTCCAGATGTTTTATGACCACAATCTGACATCTGCTGTCTGATATGTCTAAAGGGAACAAGGAGCTTGATTTTATACAAATAAATATATATATATGTATATGTAGAGAGAGAGAGAGAGAGAGAGAGAGAGAGAGAGAGAGAGAGAGAGAGGATCTTTAGGTTTGTTGATCTCTAATCACTTTTGATCAATCTGGATACGTTTTAGATATTTTGCTGAGTTGCTCTTTCGCCATTTATACTTGAGAGCAGCCAATCCAGGTACTTTGTGTCAAGCTCCGCCCACTTTTGGGTGAAAACAGTTCCTCTAATTTGACTGGCAGTAAATGTAAACTCAGAGGTATTTGCCAGTTTAATGACATTAGATAAGAATACTGTATTGCTTTTTAGCTGTTAGGAGCATAAATCAAGAAAAATTAAGAAATAGTTATTGATGAGTGTCCTGACATATAGCCTACAACTACCTTAATGAATCACATATTTCTGCCGTCTGTCACTGTTTCTGTCGTTCAGTCGTTTTATCTCCACTTCCTGTTACTTTCTCCTGTTTCCAAGGTTCATTATTAGAAGGTCGGTCAGCTCAGTTTATGGGAATTATTAAGGTTCAAATCCCCTCTGCTCCACACTGTCACACCAAACTCCATTCAAAAAACGGCTGTTTTAAGGAAGTAAAACCTTTATTTCCACCATCAGTAAGACTCTGATTCTCTTCAATCTACAGACACAATCTGCTCACATTGACTCAGTAACATCATTAACTAACCTGTGAGGAAGAGTTGGACACAGACACACTCACTGACTGTCTGTCATTAACTAACCTGTGAGGAAGAGTTGGACACAGACACACTCACTGACTGTCTGTCATTAACTAACCTGTGAGGAAGAGTTGGACACAGACACACTCACTGACTGTCTGTCATTAACTAACCTGTGAGGAAGAGTTGGACACACACACACTCACTGACTGTCTGTCATTAACTAACCTGTGAGGAAGAGTTGGACACAGACACACTCACTGACTGTCTGTCATTAACTAACCTGTGAGGAAGAGTTGGACACAGACACACTCACTGACTGTCTGTCATTAACTAACCTGTGAGGAAGAGTTGGACACACACACACACTCACTGACTGTCTGTCATTAACTAACCTGTGAGGAAGAGTTGGACACAGACACACTCACTGACTGTCTGTCATTAACTAACCTGTGAGGAAGAGTTGGACACACACACACTCACTGACTGTCTGTCATTAACTAACCTGTGAGGAAGAGTTGGACACAGACACACTCACTGACTGTCTGTCATTAACTAACCTGTGAGGAAGAGTTGGACACACACACACTCACTGACTCTTTGGGGAAGTAAAGACGTCGTTTCTCATCTGTAATCCTTTTTCAGGTTTATTATGTCTCTCTCTTTGTTGTTTGTTGTGTTGTGGTTGTTGTTGTGGTTGTTGTTGTTGTTGTTGTTGGTCAAAATGAATGAGGTTCTATAACACACTGTACGTTCCTGAATATGATATGGATAATCTGAAAGGATTATTATTACTGTATCGATGTCATTTTATATATAAATCTTAAAGCATTACTTTACATTTTATAATGAATGTTTGCAGCCTTATTCTGCTTTCTGTTGTTGTCTTCTGAACATTCCTACAAATAAACAATGTTGTATCTTATAATAATTGTCAACTAACGTCTTAAACAAATATCTAAACAAACTAAAAGCAACCTTTATTACAAGGAAGAGCTCAGAAACTTCAGTAAATGTGTGAATAACCATCGACTACCTGTTTGCTTCAGAATCTTTAAAATCCTTTTATTGGTTCATAAAACTCTAAATGCTCTCAGTCCTGCTTATTTATTTATTTATTTATTTATTTATAATCAATCTATTGAGTTTTATTATTTATTATTATAGCTTTAATATGTTGCTGCCTCATGAAGTCTGATTGACTGATTGACTGATAATAAGTAAACTGTAGTTATTATAAGTGATGTCATTAGATTATTCGGACTGATGCGTTAATGGAACAGCAGGATTTTACTGTTGTTGTTCGTTGTTCTTACAGTCTTTAGTTTTCAATGTCTGTACTGAAGTATTTATATCAAATTCTTCTGGTTCTTTCCTGTTAACTATTGTTGGTATCAGCTAGTTTCCCAGTAAATATCAGGGGATTAGCAGTTGTTGTATAATAAAGAGCAAAAAGTTCAAGATTTCCTCAGAAAAGACAAAGAAAAAGTAGAGTGAGGGAATAATCTCATACCTTCAGAATAAAGTGTATGATTATAGATAATGCAGATGCTTTTACTGTGAAAGCGTGGCTGTGGTCTCTCTGCAGTCTCATTATGAGTCCGTCAGTCACTGCAGAGCTTCATTTCCGTTCCACGCTGATTATTCTGTCAGACAGACGCAGATGTTTCCCTCAGAGTCAGGTTGATTCCTCGAGACAGGAAGTGAACTCAAAACCTTCCTCTTCAGTCTGGACTCTAACTGCTTTTAGACATTTACTCAGTTATATTCTAGTGTTTTCTATTGCAGAATGTCATTGTTCATTATTTATTATGTTATTTTAACTACTTCTTTACATAATATATTTAATATTTGTTTATTTCTGCCTGCTGGCGGGTCATAAGTAGACATTGATATAATAGAACTTATGAAGTTATATTTAGTTTCTATTTCGCTTTAATTAATCACTGTTGTAAAAACTGTAAAATGTATTTTAATTTTATTGTCAGTTTTATTGTCTGTTCTGTATTATTATGTAAATCATCTGTGAGCTGCACTAAACTGTATGAAAGGTGCTGTACAAATAAAGTTTGATTGATTGATTGATTGATTATTTCTGATCAGCTGGCGCCCTCTGCTGGTCAGCAATCTACACTTTTCTTCTTTGGTTTCCATCAGTGATATTCAACATCAACAACAACATGACACATTTTGTTTGTAAAAGGCTCGAACCGTGCCAAAACATTTAAAATATGCAACAAAAGCAAATTTTGCCTTCAAACAACACAACTTGTAAACAAGTGTATGAGCTCTTCCAATCAACCATTACACAGTGGACAAGAAAACTGCAAACCACTCATTGACAAAGCGAGAGTGGTGGAACGTCACATTGACCCAGATAATGACGAAGAGTGGCATGCCAGGCCTCAACAGCCCTCTCTCCTCAGGTGGGATCAGTCTGACATGAAGTGCATTCAGGAATGTTATGAGGCACTCGGTGTAGTAGTAATATTGGGGATATGGCATAGGACACCATCACTGGAGATGGCAGCACACATGGTTATGTTGGCGCCCGTCTGTCCTGGAACTGTGATAGTGTCCCTGTACCCAATGAGGTTCCTTCCACGTCTCCTCACTTTACAGAGATTGAAGCCGGCTTCATCAACATAAATGAAGACAGCTTCAAGCTCCATTATTCTCTGAGTAAAAAAAGGTAAAATGACAATGAACAGTGACTCCAGTTGACTCTAACTGCATGATATGACGAGGCATAATGTTTCCTTACCTCCACATATTGGCATCTGGCCTCCTTCACAACGTCAGAGTTCCTTTGAAATGGAACTGTACAGAGCTGCTTCATGGCCATATGGTTCCTTCTTAGGATGCGGTCAATGGTGGTCACGCTCACGTTGTTGATGTTCCTAAACATGCCCAGATCTGGGATCAGTGCTGCCCTGATTTCACGCAGCCTTATGGCATTGTTTGCCACAACCATGTTCACAACAGCTGCCTCCTGCTCAGCACTAACAATTCTTCCTCTACCACCAGAGAACGGTAGCCTTTGGATTCTATAAAGAATACATGTAATGGGAATGAGGAAACAATTACACAAAGTATATCACTGAAGATATTTCTGTATACACTGTACAGCAACATTACCTGTTTCTGTCCAAAGATTCTGACAATGGATGCGACAGTGTTTCTGTTTAGAACAGGTTAGGGTTAACTAAACCTCCCCCCCCCTCTGACCCCCCCCCCCCCTCCTCCCCTTCCTCTTCTCCTTCTCTTCTTTCTCTCTTCTCTTCCTTTTACTTTATAAAAAAAAAAAAAAAAACCTTTTACAGTTTTTTCCAATTGCTAAAACACAATTTTGCAGACTAGGCTGATTTTATCAAAATACTGAACACAATTCACAAAACCACAGAATACCTCATATATCCAGTAACATGAAGCACTGCAACCAGAACTACATATATAATATATAATATATATATATAATATAACATTATAAATGGCACACACTTCATTCATATCACCAGATTTTTGTCTAACCAACTACACACTCTTGGGCAGAATGAAAAGCAATTTCATCTTTAGTTTGCTTTAATACTAAAATAGTTCCAATTGTAGAAAATTCTTCAGATTGTTCACATGCACAGAAATATCTGCAGATACACACACACACACACACACACACACACACACACACACACACACACACACACGCTGTTGAAACATTTATTTTTTTGTTTAGTTTTTTAAGTCAGTGCAACATCTTCACAGCAGATATATTTACATTGGAGTGAACAAAATAATTCTCACAAAAAACTAAAACTGAAAAAGAAAATTGCAGAAAAAATATATAGAAAAAAAAGACCTGTGGTGTTTTTCTAGTGCTTCCTACCTGATTGAAGGTAACAATGAACCATTGAGGTGTTTGGTCAGGTGATATATCATATATTCATATTCATCATATATTGGCCAATCAGCTCATGTAGTGTCATTTTGAATGTGAACATGTGACTTTCTGTCAGATTGTTGTTATGCAGAGAGCCATCAGAGCATTTAAAAAGTAAAGTAAAGCAGAAAATGTGTTTAGAGTTTTGGAGACTTGAGAAGAGGTTCTGCTCTCTGTGTGACACTTTAAATTATTGTGCTGGGTTATTTTAGTGAGTGAGCAACTGGAGACAACTGGAAAAGACACGAATGCTGAATGTCATATTAAAGGCAAACACACACACACACACACACACACACACACACACACACACACACACACACACCTTTTCCTATAGCTTAGTCCCTTTTTAGTTAGATTGTATATTGTGTGTTTCATCTGTGTGTGTGTGTGTGTGTGTGTGTGTGTGTGTGTGTGTGTGGGTGCCACCATATGTTTCAACAAAGAATGAAACACGTGTTGGTGAGAGACAAAGGAATCATGTTGAGAGTGCCAGGGTTCACTTTCCTCTCCTTGTGTGTGTGCTGAGCTTTAGGCTGAATTTGGGTTTGTGTGTGTGATCTTACATTAACGGTGCTGAGTTAAAAGGAAGTTAGAGCCATGCAAGCGTAACATTAACTAACATCACCTGAGCAGTGTCTCAAAGACTACAGTTATAATCTGCATCAATCATATCAACATCATGATGCTGTACCATCCTTACTGCCTGCTTCCAGTAGGGGGCGCTATGACTATGACTGAGTATTGTAACGTAGACGTGTTCAGGGCGGGACTCTTATCAAACGTGAAGTTTTGTTGAGATTGAACCATGTACACTGAGGTTATGATAACTTCCTGTTACATGGTCATATATGGAGATATGAAGACAAGCCACAGAGTCACAGTTCAACTCAGAGTCACAGTTCAACTCAGGGTCACAAACAGGTGGTGAAAGGAGGAGATTATCAGAAGTTATTGAAGTATTAAAAGTTGTGCTGTTTTATTGGTGATTTGAAGTGACACTGTTTCTCTGAAATCATGTGACCACAAAATCCCCAGAAGCAGCTCTAAATGAAATTCACTTTACACCAGATTGAGTCCATATTGAAACTCACTGCAGTCTGTGAAGTCAGTCAGCTTCCTGTCTCTGAGACTGTTTCTGTTTCATGTGACCACAGAGCGTCCACCCTCTCTGCTGATATAAAACCGCTCTCTGCTCTTTCTTCTTCCTTTCCTCCTCGTCATCAGAGAGCTTCCTGAAGCAACAGCAGGTAAGAGAACAAATAAATACTTAATATGAGGAGTTATCACCAGATTATTGAAGCAAAAATGTATTTGACATAACTAATAACTGATCATGCTGCCTTACATTCATGTGATTCATCCATATCTTATTATTATATTAATATCAATATATTAATATATTAATTAATTATATTGGTGCAGTTTTTAGACTTTAGGGAATGGAGCAGATCTAATTTGTTCGGTAAACTTTAAAGAAGTTCTCAATGAAACATTATAAAAGTTTGAGGTTTTCTTTAACAACATTTCGCGCTGTGGCGTCGAAAATCAACATCTTG
This sequence comes from Dicentrarchus labrax, assembly GCF_905237075.1. Taxonomy (NCBI): domain Eukaryota; kingdom Metazoa; phylum Chordata; class Actinopteri; family Moronidae; genus Dicentrarchus; species Dicentrarchus labrax. The sequence goes on along the minus strand of NW_026136710.1, from coordinate 1,323,993 downwards.
CTATGAAACAGGAAGTCGTTGAAACTTGAATGTACTTCATCCAAACTGCTGTAAACTTCATGTTTGATAAAAGTTTTAATTGTTTTATCGTTTCAAATATTCCAGTTCTTGATGTCTGATTCTATAATTTATTCTTTCCATTTCTGAAATGCTGTTTACATTTGACCTTCAGTTGTTAGATGAGGGGGGGTTGTACTGACTTGTTTTTCTTTCTTCCAGAGAACTAGTAAACTGCTCCATCCTGAAGCTGCTGTGAAGCTGTTACCATGGCAACGTGAGTAACATTTCTACCACAGTATCATATAAGGGATAATCAGTGGTGGACTGGTGTCTGGAGAAAGGGGTATAATCCGTGTATCATTTGTTCTTTTCATATTCAATTGAGATTCCAAAATCGAAAAATGAAAAACCGGTTTGTTATTTCCTTATTAGTTTATGAATCTGATACCAAAAAACAAATAACGGTTCATTTTTTGTACTTTCGATTTATTGCTCAGATCAAACATAGGAAATGAAATAACGGGCCACGGATTGTACAAAAATGTAAGATTTTTCGATTTTGGTGTTTTATAAACAGTAACATATAAGATTACTGTAGCATATTTAACTATAAAGGGCTCAGTAATATTCACACATTGTTACTGAACTTCTGCTGTTTGACTATAATATGTTCTATACAAGAAGATATACATACAATAGATAATATCTTATAAATTGTTATATAATAATAATAATTTAATCATAAGAATTCTTGGTGTCTGTGGTATAAAGACACTGAACTGCTTTACTGTGAGACTAAAAGGGTTTTATTAAGACAGCAAGTAGGGTGATTTTATGTATTTCATTCTATGTTCAGTGAGTTTTGAACTTGTGTCTTTACTTTTCTACAGGAACAGCTCGTCCAAATATAATGACATCATCTCTAAAATTGGTCTGATCCAATCAGGATCTCCCGCTGTCTACCAGCTGACACCAAAGAAAGAGAAGATTGGAACTCTAACAAGAATGACTCTTGGTGAAAAAGATCTGAACAAGACAAACAGAACCATTTTACTTGTTGGTGAAACAGGAACAGGAAAATCTACTCTGATCAACGCTCTGGTCAACTACACCATGGGAGTGAAGTGGGAGGACGATGTCTGGTTTCAGATCGTAGAGGAGGAGAAGAGAAGTCAGTCAGAGAGTCAGACATCAGATGTGATCGTTTATCAGATCTTTGGTTTTGAAGATAAAACTCTGCCCTACTCTCTGACCATCATCGATACTCCTGGATACGGAGATACCAGAGGGATTGAAGAAGATGACATCATCAATAAAAGATTATTGGACTTGTTCCGCTCAGAGGACGGAGTCCATGAGATCAATGCAGTGGGTCTGGTACTGAAAGCAACTGAGAATCGACTCAGTGACAGAGTGAGGTACATCTTTGATTCAGTGATGTCTCTGTTTGGAAAAGATATGGAGAAGAACATTGTTGCCCTCATCACTCACTCAGATGGTCTGACACCTGGAAATGTTCTTCAAGCTCTAGAAGATGCAAACATTAAATATGCCAAGAATGAGGACAAAAAGCCGGGTTACTTCCTGTTCAACAACCACCAGAACAAACAGAAAACAAAGAGCAACACAGCTTTTTTAAAAAGTGCATGGAGCTTAACAACGGACGGAATGAGTCAATTCACTGACTTCCTGAAAGAAACTGAACCTCAGAAGCTGAAAGAAACTGTTGAAGTGTTGAATGAACGAATCAGACTGACAGCCTGCATCCAAAACCTGAAAGAGAGAGTTGAGTTTATTGAACTAAAACAGAAAGAAATCCAACAGACTGAGGAAGCTCTGAAGAAATATGAACAAGAGATGAAGAACAATGAGAAGTTCACTGTAGAAGTTGATGAGGTCTACAAAGGTGAACAATCTATTGATGGTGGGATGTGGGGGTTGGTGTTTTATCAAGGAGCTGTCTGCTGTAAAGTCTGTGAAGAGAACTGTCACTATCCTGGATGTACAAAGGCCTGGAAACCAGGACACTGTGTGGTCATGAAAGATGGTCGCTGCACTGTTTGTACCAGGAAGTGTCCTGTATCAGCTCATGTGAAAGAAAAGTGGATCTATGTGAACAAGATAAGAAAAGTTCAGAAGACCTCAGAAGAAGTGAAAGAGAAGTATGAAAAGAACAAGACAGAAAGAGAGAGCAGTTTGAGCATTTTGGAAAATCTTCAGAAGGAAACAGAAGAACTTCAGAAAGATAAAGATCAGTGGTTGGAAGAGTCCTTCCAGCAGGTTCTCAAACTGGAGCAGATCGCCCTGAATACTGATTCACTGTCCACTCTTGTCCACTTGGACTTCCTGATTGAGAAGATGAAGGAGAAAGGAGACACAGAGAAGGTCCAGAAACTGGAAGAGATGAAAAGACGAGTGGATGAAGATAAAGGAGTCCTGGCAGCGCTGAGTTACGGGTTCAGTAAACTAACAGCTGGTAAAGAGCTGATGAAGTAAGTTCCAGCGTCACTGTGAGCTCTCAGTATGATGTCGTCCAGTACAACACTGCAGACTACAACCTTAATAATAATCATATATTTACATTAATGCTCTCTGACAGTGTCAGTCAAACCTGAACATTATTGATCTGTTAATGTAGAATTTATGTCTGAGCTGTTGTATTGGACTGCATTAGATTTTACAGCTGTTCCTAATAAAGTACCACTGAGTGCATATCTGCTAATTAATATATGATAGTGTGTTATTAACCATTTATTACTGCTGCTGTTACTGCTTTATTCATCAGCCTCTAATGTACCAATAATTGTGTGTGTGTGTGTGTGTGTGTGTGTGTGTGTGTGTGTGTGTGTGTGTGTTTTACTTCCTGTTCTCTCTAAAAGTGACACCTTCACAATGCACAGTCCAAAATTATTACAAATACATTTAAATTATTACAATTATTTAAATTATTACAGTTATTTAAAGGACAAGCAGCAAATTGGAGCCAAGCTGGAACCATGAAATGTTTTATTTTTTATTGAGCACTAATAATACAGGATATGTACATAGATACAACATTCACAAAAGAACTGCTAATATCATTATTTTGTATGAATTATTCTTCTGCGTGCAAGCAGTGTTGTAAAAGCAATGATGTTTTTATATCTTTTCCTTATTGTAGAATAAACAGCTTACATCTGTGTTAGGGTTTATTTATAAGTCTGGCTTTGGAGTAGTGGATGCAATGTAAGATCTGAAATTGTATTATACTTAATTTGGCACATGAAGTGCGGTCATTCACTCTTAGTAGAGCGCTTTCCCAAATGTCTTCTTCTGGGTCCTCTCCCAGCTCATCCACCCAGTCTACCTTGATCTTTGCAAGAGTTGTATTTTTAAAAGAAGATATACAGTTATTGATTCTTGAAATAAGTCCTTTAAAGCTGAAAGTAGTTTCTAACAGAGCATCTAAACCAGAAAGTGATGGTATGTAGTTGGGATCATGATACTGAGGAAGTGGTGGACTTGGAAATATCGAAACAGGCTAGACCGAGGGAGGCCAAATTTATGTGACAAGTCATCAAAGCTAGGGAAAATATTGTTTATATACATATCTTTAAATTTATAAATGCCTTGTCTTTGCCAGAGAGTAAATTCAGAGTCTAATCTAGCTGGGAGGAAAAGATGAGAGATGGAGGTGATTATTGAACCTGAAGCTACGTCTAAGTTGAAACCATATTTTGAGGGGTATTTATGACTACTGGATTGTTGGTGTATTTACAGCAGGGGTCACCAACACGGTGCCCACGGGCACCAGGTCGCCCCCAAGGACCACATGAGTAACCCGCAGGCCTATTCTAAAAATTAAAATATAATATTGATATTATCTTGTTAAGTCATTGTTGATAATTATTATGAGAAATCATTAACATGATCAGTGTCTTCACATAGATGAGTATCATTAATATAATAATGAATTAATTTCCTGTCAATCAATGAACTGTCTGATAGTTTCAGCTGTACTTGTTTATTTTCATATGTTTAGTGTAAAAATATGAGTTTGTAAAGTAAGTGAAGCTTTTCTCTGCCATGTAAACAACTGGGACACAGCTAACAGCTCTGCCTTTAAATGGAGTGAGGACGCCCCCTGGTGGTTAATGTGGGGTACAACAGCTCCCTCCCTCCCCTATATCACAGACTAAACACAGTGGGGTCCTGTTGTTTTCTGCTTTCTGAGGGATATTCCTCTTATTATCATGTGTTCTTCAGTATGATTATGCTTTTGCTGCTATGAATAGATGTGTCTGATATATCCACCATGATATCACAATGTTTAAGCTGTTGGGAAACTAAATCCAAGTCAACTCATTATAAAGGAGTTGATCCTGGAGGGGGTTGATACTGTACCTCTTCCTGTGTCTTCTGTCAGCGGGATGTTTGTGTGGAGCACTTTAAGGAGGAGAAAGGAAGAGAAGAAAGGTCCAATAACACGTGCAGTGAACTCATGAACATCCTGTTGTTGGCTCCAGTTAATGTGTGTTATCTCAAAGTGCTCCAAGAACTGAGGACAGACTGCCTCTCCTCACTCACATCTGTGTAATGCTGATGATGGCTCTGGCTTGCAACCAATAAAGATCCACTGAGAATCTGAACATTGTGTCAGCTGCTAGTTTTCACTTTACACCACATTTTCTTTACTTTCTCTGAGTATTTAAGCTTTTTCTAAAGTGCTTTTCAGTCAGTACGAGGTTGAGATTTATTGTTGAAGTCTCAGTAAACGTCTCACTGAAGAAGAATTATCGATGTATCCTATAAGACAACAGAACAATTTAATGGAAATAAAATGGAAACCAGTATTTTATTTATATTTCTTATACGCTGATATATTCAGTGGTTATTTCTCTGGAACGATACTGAAACTGTAATAATGTAATAATACAACACATTTATTATTTATTTAACAACTTAATCTTTAATAAAACAAACTCTGTACAGCAAACAACAATTATAATTCATTTAACTTCTTACTGTTTCCTTCAGAGCCGTCACATAATAAACACTTTATGATGCATTATATTGTTGTTATGAGCAGATTGAAGGACGATAATAAACATTAATACATCAGCTAACATTATATTCTCTATATACGAGTCACATGGTGTCTCTCTCCCTCTGCCTGTGTTGTATCGCAGCCTCTCTGTGGTTTGTTTCCATAGCCGGTCTGCTCCGACTGAAACTGCTGTTTTTATCATCTACGTCGGTGAATTAAGGATTTATTTCCACCAAACCAGAGTTGGTGATTGTTGGAAACACTAACAGAGACGCTTTATTTCAGGATGAATCCACTTCCACTGGTTGGAGGGGGGTCACTGGGGGGGGCACCGGGGGCCGAACATCTCCATCGTCTCCATAACGAGCGACAGATGATCCAGAAACGAGTTCACAGACACTCTGAGGATCCGGGCTTCGTCTGCGCTCCACCTCCTGAAACACACGAAGAAGAAGAAGAGGTTCAGCAGAGGATATCAGTGGGGGGGGCAGTTGGAGGGAGGAGGTGTGGAGCTGCGTTTCCTCACACGGACAGCGTGCTGTCGGACACCGTCAGCTGTTTGCTGATTCCGCCTTTCCTCGGCTCTCGGTCCGGCGACAGAGAGCGCAGAGCGATGGCGGCCTCACGAGAGGACGGGAAGGGGACGTCCAGAGAGCTGAGGGGGGGGTCAAGGAAGACAAGAGTCTACAGCAGCTTCCAATAATCTATAATCTATAAACAGTGTATAAAGTCTGGAGCTATGTTCTATATGGAGCTGATTCAATCAATAATCTATAATCTATAATCACTGTATAAACTCTGGATGTATTATTTAATGTGAAATCTCCAGTTCGGGATCAATAAAGTTTATCTGATCTGTTGTTTCTATGTTTGCGTTGCCTAGCAACAAGGTTTTAGCAATTATGACAAACAGGTTGTTTTTGTTTAATAAAAGTTACCTGCTGCAGCTTTAATATAATATATAATCAATATAATCAATATAATCAATATAATAAACATAATCAATATAATCAATATAATAAACATAATCAATATAATCAATATAATCAATATAATAAACATAATCAATATAATCAATATAATCAATATAATCAATATAATCAATATAATCAATATAATAAACATAATCAATATAATCAATATAATAAACATAATCAATATAATCAATATAATCAATATTAGTCTGGTTTTATACTTTCAGTTCAGTTTGATGTTTTTCTGGATTGTTTCTATTTTACTGAGGTTTGATATTTGTTTATATTAATAAAATAAATCACACAAGACGAAACAGAACAGAAATAAATAAACAAACAAACAAATAAATAAATAAAAGGACATTTGAAAATAAAAATACATAGAAAATGTTATTATTAATTATTATTAATTAATAGTTAATTATTTTTATAAGTTAATTCCTTTATTTATCCCCTCAGGAGACATTAGCAGCAGCAGAGCAAAGCAGCGGAAAATCACAGTAAAATATTATTAATGTTATTATTATTATTAATATTATTATTAATAATATTATAAACTATAAATTAAAGTTTATTAACTAATGAAATATTATTAATAATATATATAATAAAATATTACTAATATTATTATTATTATAAACTATAAATTAAAGTTTAAACACTGCTGTTGTTTTTGAGCTTTACATATCAATATATGACCTCAGAGAATAATTAATAAAACCTAAATATTATATATTGATTACCGTTACTGAGTGAACAGATTATCGATCGATCGGAAATATCGGACTGTTGTTATCAATAAAATAAACTAATGAACATGAAACTCAAAGATAATGTCAGATATTTAAAGTAAAGTATATAATAAAGATAATAAAGATAATAAAGATAATAAATAATAAAGATACAACTCCAGTTTGTTTCTTTCTCCGTCTGTTGCCGCCATCTTGCTTCCTGTGCTGCAGTAAAGAAGCTTCCGCTGAAGGAGAAGAAGAACTTCCGGGTTCTCTTCCTGTGTGAGTGATGACGCGCTGCTGCCCCCGGCGGCGGAGCGCGGTACTGCAGCTGTCTCACTGCAGCTGTCTCACTGCAGCTGTCTCACTGCAACTGTCTCACTGCAGCTGTCTCACTGCAACTGTCTCACTGTAACTGTCTCACTGTATGTCTCACTGCAGCTGTCTCACTGTAACTGTCCTGCAGCGTCTCTGCAACTGTCCCTGCGCTGTCTCCTGCGCTGTCTCTGGTCACTGGCTGTCACTGCAGCTGTCTCACTGTAACTGTCTCACTGTAACTGTCTCACTGCAGGTCTCACTGCAACTGTCTCACTGCAGCTGTCTCACTGTAACTGTCTCACTGCAGCTGTCTCACTGCAACTGTCTCACTGCAGCTGTCTCACTGCAACTGTCTCACTGTAACTGTCTCACTGCAACTGTCTCACTGTAACTGTCTCACTGTAACTGTCTCACTGTAACTGTCACTGTAACTGTCTCACTGCAGCTGTCTCACTGCAGCTGTCTCACTGCAACTGTCACTGTAACTGTCTCACTGCAGCTGTCTCACTGCAGCTGTCTCCCTGCAACTGTCTCACTGCAGCTGTCTCACTGCAGCTGTCTCACTGCAACTGTCTCACTGTAACTGTCTCACTGCAGCTGTCTCACTGTAACTGTCTCCCTGCAACTGTCTCACTGCAACTGTCTCACTGTAACTGTCTCACTGCAGCTGTCTCACTGCAACTGTCTCACTGTTCACTGCAGCTGTCTCACTGTAACTGTCTCACTGCAGTTGTCTCACTGCAGCTGTCTCACTGTAACTGTCTCTGCAACTGTCTCACTGCAACTGTCTCACTGTAACTGTCTCACTGCAGCTGTCTCACTGCAACTCACTGCAGCTGTCTCACTGTAACTGTCTCACTGCAGTTGTCTCACTGCAACTGTCTCACTGCAGCTGTCTCACTGTAACTGTCTCACTGCAACTGTCTCACTGCAGCTGTCTCACTGTAACTGTCTCACTGTAACTGTCTCACAGCAACTGTCTCACTATAACTGTCTAATATAATATATTATTTTATCTATAGATAATTATAAATAAAGTAAAAAGTAACTAAAGCTGATAAATAAATGTAAAATTAACATAATCTCTACAGTTTTCAGATTTTCAATATAAACTTTGGTGTGATTACAGTGAATGTAACTAAGTACATTTACTCGAGTAATATTTTAGTCTTGATTACAAGAATATTGTACTTTTATACTTCATTTACAAAATATAAAGAGTTTCTAAAATCAGATAATAATAATAATAATAATAATAATAATAATAATAATTTAGTTTACAAACTACTTTGATAGAACAATCACAATAATATTAAAATATAATTAAATATAAAAAAATCATTAATAAGAACAGAATGGAATAAAAAAATAAATAATAATAATAATAATAAAACAAAATGATTTAAAAGATCTACAACAAACACATTTTCAGTGCAGGACGTTTATAGTATTCATACTCTGTTATATTAGTAATCTGTAATATTAGTAATCTGTAATATTAGTAATCTGTAATATTAATACTTTTACTTCAGTAACGGATCCGGATACTTCCTCCTCCACTGGACTTTTATTTTGTAGGAGCTGTCAAACTCAGCTGTGCGCATCTGCGAGTTTCTTCATCAGTCTGATCTCCGCCGCCGCTCGCGCTCTTCATCACTGACGATGACGTCTCCCGTATGAATATCTCCAATAAGTGATCAGTTTATTGATTGTATCGACTGGAAACGTCCGGAGCCAGAACCCGACCGGGACGGACCGAACCGGGTTATCGATCCGGACTGAGACAGTGATCGGGACCACAGTCAGTATTTATTAACGATTACTTTTACATTTTATACTGAAAGTATCCGAGTAGAAATACTTTATTATAAGTAACTCAAGAGTTCATTTAAAGTGAAAGTACAGAAGCAGGGAGGATTACTTTACACATGTAATCTGATACAGTTACTGATTACCTGTTAACAATGTAGTCAGTAACTTTATCCAAGTATCACAATATTAAAGTAATTTGATTACTTTCTGTTACTTTTGGATTACCTCAACAACAAATATGCAAATACAGAGCAGAGAGAGGATCAATAGGAGTTATTGATGGACGATCAATTTAACTTTAAGAACATTTTAAATCATAATTCTGCTGATAACTGTAATCTGATTACATTTTCTCTGTGTGTGTGTGTGTGTGTGTGTGTGTGTGTGTGTGTGGAGTGAATGTGAGTGTGTGTGTGTGTGTGTGTGTGTGTGTGTGTGTGTGTGTGTGTGTGTGTGTGTGTGTGAGTGAGTGTGTGTGTGTGTGTGTGTGTGTGAGTGTGTGTGTGTGTGTGTGTGTGTGTGTGTGAGTGGGTGTGTGTGTGTGTGTGTGTGAGTGAGTGAGTGTGTGTGGTGAGTGTGTGTGTGTGTGTGTGTGTGTGGTTGTGTGTGTGTGTGTGAGTGTACACTGTGATCACCAGGGGCGGAGCTAGAGGGGCCAGTGGAACCTGATTGGACACCCCGGGTGCCACCCCAGTTGATTGACAGGTCACTGCACGTCACTTCGAAAAGAACGCGATTTTTAAACTCAACCAGAGAAGGAATAAAGATAAACAGATAACAATGAAGAGGAAGGAGATATTTCTAAAAGAAACAGATCAGAAACAGATCAGACCCCAACAGGAAACCAGCCAGACAAGTCAATGATTAATTCTCATACCAATGGCGTCTTTATTTGATCCTCGAGTCTTGCGTCTAATGTGCAGCCTTCTCTTTGTTTTGCCAAGACACCGACTTTTCCCACGTGTGTTTTTAATTTTCTGAATGAATGACGGTGCGCCGGTTTAATTGCTGCGCCAGAAACTTAAAGTGAGCTGAGGTCCATTTCCTCCAGCCACTCTCCGTCTGTCATGAAGCTCTTTTTCCTGAGTTTAACTCAACAGTCAAGAAGAAATATCAGTTTAGGTCAGTCGGTAGAGCTGGTGGCCCATGTACGGAGTTGCTGCAGTGACCCTAGGATATGGCCCCCCTCAGAAAACCTTGACCACCCTCTGCCCCCCCGTATAAAAGTCTAGTTCCGCCACTGGTGATCACAAACACAGAAGTGCTTTGAGTGGTATGAAGTACAGCTACAGTTCATTTACCATGTAGTTACAAACAGTTAGCTAAGAGAAAAACAAACAGCGTGAATGTGCTTCTAGTGACTAAAAGCTCCAACAGACTCAGATATTTACCTCCTCTTCCTCCTCCTCTTCTTCTTCCTCCTGCAGTACATCGGCACGTTATCGGCACATTATCGGCACGTTATCGGCACATTATCGGCACATGGCTATGACGAAGGGCAGGGGGACCCTCAGGGACCTCCAGCTGGCTCTGCAGCTGAAGATCGAGGAGCTGCGACAGAGAGACTCTCTCATCGACGAGCTGGAGCTGGAGCTGGACACCAAAGACGACCTGATCCGCCAGCTGCAGGTCGAGCTGGACCGCCACCGCAACGCCTCGCAGCACGCCGTCAACGCCGGGGAGACCGCGAACACGGGTCAGTGTCATCTACCATGACAGTTAGCTTCTTTTAGCAGCAAGTCCATCTGGAATCACCTCGGTACCGCTGGTTGTGTTCACTGCTGCTGAGCCCCGTTCGGTTGCACGCTCACGGCAGATACATTAGCAGTTAGCATTACATTCATTTACATTAACATTAACATAGATTAGCCTAACACGTAGCACAACTAAGTACAGGCAAAGGAGGAACCGATGCTCGACTGTTATTGGAGTACAGAACAAAAAGGGGCGGGGCTTAGGAAGGGTCAATATCCTGCTGACACCAAATCAGTTTATTTTTATGTCATTCATTCAATCTGTTTTATATTATCTCTTCTTCTGCTTCCAGGAATAAAACCCTGCTGAATCATTTATTTATGGGACTATAAATACCCACTCAGTGTTTGTTGTTATATATTTATGCTGCACCCACACACTTAAGAGCTTTATGTTTAATTGTGTGTGTTTGATTTCCTGCTGAAGATATTGACTCTCTGTGCGGTCGGAGAGATAAACGAGCTGCTGGAGGTCGTCGACCCCCCAGAAACAAACAACCTCAGAGCCTAGAAAATATAATTATATTATTTCTGCTTCAAGTCTTTACGACTCCGCCTCCTGTAACAGGATGTGAGCGCTGATCCTCTGCAGAGGATCACAGCTGAAGCTCCAGGCTCGCTGTCTGCAGACCAGTGTTCACACTGCGAGGGCAGTTAATTCCCCCCCGCTGAGGTCAACACACTCACAGCAGGGAGATAAAAACACAAATTATACAACAGGGAATCAAACTTTTGGGAAGTTGTTGGTTAAATGTTACAGGTCATATTTTTTGGTGGGTTCTGCCTTAGTGCCTGACTCCATTTGTCAAAATCTATTTTTATAAGTTCTTTGTTTCACTGATGTGTTTAAATGTTGTATTTGTAAAGGATACTGCACAACGTTATCAGGAATTAACTGTTATTGGAGCTCAGAGCAAAAAGGGGCGGGGCTTAGGAAGGGTCAGTTCCTGATTATCGACATTATCCCGCCAAAATAAAGGCCATTCATTTATATTTCAATGCGTTTATGATCAACATCTAAAGTTTTTCACAAGGCACTGGAGTGTGTTAGCCTGTAGCAGCGGATCTGGACCCAGGTGGTCTTCCAGCAGCGAGGGGTTAACGGGGTCCAGCGGCTCACACATTCAGGTCTACCTGCTGAACCTGTCTCTCTCCCTCTCTCCCTCTCTCTCTCTGGATGCGTCTTTCAGGAGCGGCGGTTCAAACTCCGGCTCTACCGGATGAGCCTCAGCGCACCAAGAGACAGGCCATCTCTGCAGAGCCGACAGCGCTGGACCCGTCGCAGCTCACCGACGTCACCCTCACCAGCTACTGCAAGACCAAAGAGTGAGCCCACACACACACACACACACACACACACACACACACACACACACACACACACACACACACACACACACACACACACACCTGGATGCACCTTGTTGACCCGTCTGTGTGTGCGTAGGTCCAGTGAGCTGATCCAAAGAGCTCTGATGGACAACGACTTCATGAAACATCTGGAACACGGGCAGGTAGAGGCACATCTGTGAGCGTCGTCCGTCTCCTGTGAGTGATTGTTTGAACTGAAACGTCTGTCGGCTCTCGTGTGCAGATCCTCACCATCATGGACTGTATGCGTCCCACCAGCCTCACCAAGGGCTGCTGCGTCATCCAGGAGGGAGACGACGGCTCCACAGTCTACGTTCTGGAGGGTGAGGCCGCTCAGCGCTCATAAATATCTCAGCATAAATCTTTTAGTCTGAATATAAAGTCCAAAGTGACGTCTTCAAACGTCCAAAACTATAAAAAAAAAATGTAGGTGCCACAAACAGATTGTGGCGTCAACTGACCCTTCCTAAGCCCCGCCCCTTTTTACCCTGTACTCCAATAACAGTTGAGCAAGATATGCTATGCTAGGCTAATGTTAAAGATAAAAGCACATTTTAAAGTTGGTTAAAAGATAAAAGTGACATGTTAAGTTAGCTAATGTTAGCAACATGCTAGCTCATTTCACAAAGGTTACGATGCTCCAGTGGATGTGCTGTTCTACAGTCAGTTAGTTAACTAGTGTTTACAAATTAATTCTTTAATTAAAATTATAATAAGATACAATTTCTTAAAACATTATAATAAAATAAAGTTTAAACTAGAATTATTTCTATTCTTTTTTAATTAAAAATGTCCTTATTGTTAATGTGTAACTGCAAACAAATTCATCTTGCATCTCAGCAAAAAATATCAAATTAAATCTTCATTCTTTTATATCCAATGTTTGACAGTAACAGTATAAAAGTCTTAAAAATAATAATTACTGACATAAATTCTCTTTTTAAAATTCATTTTATTAATTTAAATCTTTTATTTGTTTATTTAAACTAAATTAAAGTTAAAAGCAAACACAGGACATAAAAAGGACAGTTGATAATATAGCAGATGTACAACTGTCCTCTCTCCCGGCTGAAGTCTGTCTGCTCAGTGGGATGAAAGTAATCACAGTTAGATATTGAACTGGACCGATGTGGACCGATGTGGACCGATGTGGACTGATGTGGACTGACAGCCTGTCTGACAGTAAACAGGCTCCACTATGTGACACACAGGAAAATGGTGGAGGTGATATCACGGTGAGCTCATCGTCTGGGAGGCACACACACACACACACACACACACACACTCACTCACACAATCACACACACACACACACACACACACACACACACACACACACACGCACTGTCAAACTCTGCTCATTGTTCGCTCTCAAGGACGGAGCTGAGGTTCTGTTTACTCTCCTCCAGCTCTGAACAGTCTCTCCCCTTCCTTGTTCAGTCACATGTATAGGATGATACAGGATGATACAGGATGGTATAAGATGATCAAGGATGGTACAGGATGATACAGGATGATACAGGATGGTATAAGATGATACAGGATGATACAGGATGGTATAAGATGATATAGGGTGATACAGGATGGTACAAGATGATACAGGATGATACAGGATGGTATAAGATGGTATACAGGATGATACAGGATGGTTAAGATGATACAGGATGATACAGGATGGTATAAGATGATACAGGATGATACAGGATGGTATAAGATGATATAGGGCGATACAGGATGGTACAAGATGATACAGGATGATACAGGATGGTATAAGATGATACAGGATGATACAGGATGGTATAAGATGATACAGGATGATACAGGATGGTACAAGATGATACAGGATGATACAGGATGGTACAGGATGATACAGGATGGTACAAGATGATACAGGATGGTATAAGATGATAAAGGATGATACAGGATGATACAGGATGGTATAAGATGATAAAGGATGATACAGGATGGTACAAGATGAAACAGGATGGTACAGGATAGATGGTATAGGATGGTACAGGATGGTACAGGATGACATAGGATGTACTGAGGTCAAGAGCCGCTGCCCAACAATGCTGCGAGATTCAGACTTTGCTACAGAATCGACTAACTCGTTTTATTCTGAAGGGAAGGAAATTGAACTTGATGCTGATAACACTGATTAATAATTAGCAATGAAAAAAATGCATAAACAGACGTTGTTAGCAGAATAAAAAATGTATGACTTTGTGTTAAATAATTTGTATAATTTTTATTAAAACAATTCTAAAACTAAACATCTGCTTCATTTCCAACACTGATGACTTTCTCTTAAACAAGTTTGGAGTGCTCTTACTCTGAAAATAAGGACAATAATCTTCTCTGTTGGGATATTAAACAACCATTAATGTTACTGGTTCAATCAAACTCGATATCAGCTGTAAGATCTTATTAAGACATTTTATTATTTATATATATATTAGTGTATATAATTATTATAATTACTGCTTCATGTGTTCACAGAGGGAATGGTTGAGGTGACGAAACAATCAAAGACTCTCTGCACCATCGGTCCAGGAAAGGTGTTTGGAGAGCTGGCAATCCTTTACAACTGCACTCGTACAGCAACAGTAACAGGTAACACACACACACACACACACACACACACACACACACACACACACACACACTGACGCTGTGAAAAAGCTTCTTTTATTCATCAAACTGACGAAGGTCAAACAGTCGTGTGATTCTTCCCTCTGATTAATAAATTCCTCCTCGCTGATGTTTCACCTGTGGAGCTTTTTAAAAGGTCGTTTCACTCAAACATTCATAAAAGAAAAACATGTTTCTATCACTGATTTCTCGCTTTTAGAAAGTCGTGTTGCTGTTTTTGTATCAAAATATCTGAAATCTCAAAGTAAGAGTAAAAACAACTGAAACTATCAGCAAGGTTCGATGCTACCAGTCACAGTGCTAATGTTAGGATATGAACCAGAGAGCTTTTCTGGATATAAACTTTAATTTCTGTCACTTTGCATCCAGTTCCTTTAAGCTTTCTGTTGATGTGTTACAATCTGCACGTTCACTGACAGTCGAGCGTCAGACGATTAAAGTCGGCTTTAAACGCGACGTCGGACTGATTCCTGTGTGTCACTGCGATGTGCTGGAGGGACGCCGACTGATACAACTGTGTGTTTGACTGACTGTTTACAACGCTGTCGTTCTGGCTGCTATTAAAACCACCCCAGTTCACCTTTTCTCTCCTCTGTGAGCGTCTTTCAATCAGCGTCCTTGTGTCATTCACTGAGAGAGAGAGAGAGAGAGAGCAGCTTTAATGTGTTTATATGAACGTGTGATCAAATGACCTTGTGTGAAATGAAAGAACCTAGCAACTATAAAGAAATCTCTACGGAGCATTTTTGTGTCTTTCAGCTCATTGTTTTGGTTTTTCCGGGACAAAACTTTAATGTTTTTAATCCCAAACAGCAGACAGATTAGATTGATTTGATTTAGCAGCTAAAAGAGAATCAATACTTTCATTCATCAGGTGACACAAACACGACTGTAAATGAACGATAATGTTACTCTGACACTGTAAATAGACACGAGCAGCTTAAAACTCAGTCTGGTTATAACGTTATTTATGCATTATTAAAATAAAAGCACCACAGAGATAAAGTTACAACTCTAAGTATAAACTCAATCGATACACACGTC
Source organism: Dicentrarchus labrax (assembly GCF_905237075.1). Classification (NCBI taxonomy): domain Eukaryota; kingdom Metazoa; phylum Chordata; class Actinopteri; family Moronidae; genus Dicentrarchus; species Dicentrarchus labrax. The sequence goes on along the minus strand of NW_026136710.1, from coordinate 1,308,311 downwards.
GCTAACAGTTGAGGATTGATTGACGAGTGAATGTCAGAATATTATTGGTTGAAATCAGTTAGTTCATGCTGACATAAACACGCGTCACATTTAGTTTTACAGGAAGACACAATGATTGGATTCTGATATAAAAATACAAATAAATTGATATTTTATTTATTCATTTTGGCATAAATTGTTGAATATGGGATCCATATAACCGAGGATGTGATCTTAAAGGGATTCACCTGGACTTTAACTATAACTGTCCTCCAGTAGAGCCTGACTCTGTTCATTAAACAGGGTACAAACAACAAATTGAACGTAACTTTGTCCCTTAATTTACCTACCCAGGAGCAGTGCTCTGTCAGCTACATGTTCAGATCTGGTTTCTCCATATTTGTCTTTAAACAACTCATTCACAGGTTTGGACCCCAGAGAGAAGCAGCAGCCGGTCCCGTGTTCACAGGTCGCTCAGTCAGCTGAATATTAAATGTGAAATAAAAAGCTCTGAATTTGCAACTTTACTGGAAAATCAAAGACTCTAAAGCTCTAAATGGAAATACGATCATTCGCTGGCTGAATTTAACAATAACTCCTGAACTGGTGGGAGGCCTCTCGCTGGTTGAATCTCTCTCCAAAGGGGGGGGGGCACAAATTGATGGAGAGCTCCTTTAAATTGTAAACTGAAGCTGTAGGATGAGCCTGTATGAGGAGCTCTTCACGCGCTGCACCGCCGTACACATTACGGGGTGAGTGGAGGACGAGTGTGGAGGAGAGAGGGCAGGAGTGATGGCTTCACATGTACATAAACATGATGGATGTTACCATAGCAACACAGCAAGGAAATTCAATTCAAAACTCGTAGAAACCAGTTAGAGAAAACACTTTATCTATATTGATCAGTATACACTGTATCTTTATGGATGATATTGATCAGTATACACTGTATCTTTATGGATGATATTGATCAGTATACACTGTATCTTTATGGATTATTGATCAGTATACACTGTATCTTTATGGATGATATTGATCAGTATACACTGTATCTGTATGGATGATATTGATCAGTATACACTGTATCTTTATGGATGATATTGATCCTGTATTGACAGTCAGACTGTGGACATATGACGGCCTTTAGCTCGTGTTTCTAGAGTTACGTGTTGTTACGAACACGTTAGGAATTGTTAAAATGTGATATTTCTTAAAGGGAGTTTGGTGCAGGGAGCTTTTAGTTGGATTCAAACTGCTGATATGGATCATTGTTAACGTTTAGTCTCCACTACAGAAACACTAGCTAACTGCTAAAGGCTGATCAGGTTGTCTGATGGTATTAATTTGATTGATGCTTTAATAATGTGAGTATTGATTGCTGACACTAGCTGATCAGGATCATTATCAGCTGATTTGTGTTTGTGATTTGATACTGCGGTATCCAGGTCAGCCAAGGGGAAATAGAGAGAATGAATCATCAACAGAATATCTCATCGATTCAGTCCCTCCAGGAAGTTGTGTCCGCAACATTTAACACAACTTCATCCAATAAATGAGAATCACCACAACTTGGCGTTGACGTTAACATTGAACCACACGTCACCAAACTCACTTCCTAGTTTGTAGCTGTGAAGATGCAGACGTGTGAGACGCCAGCGTCTCTCATTTACCAACAAAAACTACTGCTAACACGATTCCCTGATCTCAAAAGCGTCTCACATTTACCCTCCAAACAGTGCGATTTTATTCTCACTGGCACAAGTTGCCTTTTAATTTCTAAAGACAATCTTTGCAATTGTAATTTTCTCCCACAGTTCTATTGCAAAAAAAAAAAGCCTAAAAACATCAACATCAGGCATTTGAGGCAGCAACAATCCCCCAAAAGCCCACAAAATTCTGAATGGGGCCATCATTTACTGAATGGACATCAGGCTGTATGGAGGAAGACTGAAAGTAGAGACTGAGACCAGAAACTCATCAGGAAACTGTGTGAAGTCGTCTCATTCTCCATAAGACTGCCCCCTGCTGGTCAGTAGAGAGAATCCAGGTTTAAGACACTTTGCAGACCCGGATCAAAGGTGTTCATACAGGTCTTGATCTCAGTTAGAGTGTCACAATAAAGCAGTTAAATAACTGTATGTCCTGTTAAGTATTGATGACATTTTTCAATCAATTATTGATCATTTGTTGTCTCTGATCACCTTTAATGATTAAAAACAGCTGGAAATAAGGTTGAACATTGAAGGTTCCTCCTGTTAAGCTCACAGTCTATAGATTCAAACCTTAATGTGAAGCTGAATTATTAAAACATATAACAACACAACTTTCTGTCCGTCTGCAGCGCTGACGGACATCAAGCTCTGGGCGATTGACCGACAGGGTTTCCAGACCATCATGATGAGGACTGGTTTCATCAAACACTCCCAGTACACTGACCTCCTCCGCAGGTACAGCTCTCTACACTCGCTCTCCACTCCAACTGTTTGAAGCTCTCCCCACATGAGCGTGACTCACACCTCTCGCTGTAAACTCTTCCCCGCAGCGTTCCCTCCTTCCAGTCGCTACCTGAGGACATTCTCAGCAAACTGGCTGATGTTTTGGAGGAGGTGACACTTTGTCTATTATAAGCACTCAGTATCAGTTTCTGCCATCTGTTCTTTCCGTCTGACAAACACAAATGGTTCAGAAACATTGTGTTCAGAGATCTGAGGTATTGTGTGTGCACATGATTCACATCTCTCTCTCCGCTCTTCCTCAGACTCATTACAGCGACTCTGATTATATTATCCGTCAGGGAGCCTCCGGTGACACATTCTTCATCATCAGCGAAGGACAGGTGAGGAAGAGCGATGACGGGAGAATGGAGGACTTGTTAGGAGGTGAAAAGAGGGCAATTAATAGAGAGAGGCTGAGGAATAATGGAGACTCACTGCTGGAGCCAGCCTCTAGTGGATCTATATATTCCACATGCTTCAACTTTGGAGTTTGTCTTGGACTAATGTTAGATAATGTTGCACATTAGTGGTTTGTGAACATTAGCAATGAGCTAGCTATGTGAAGCAACCGACTGCAGCGTTGTGCCAAAGACAGACAAATAAAGTTCACTCTACTCAAACCTGCAGTACCACACAATGACATAAACATGGCGACCTAAAACCTAAAAGAGGTTGTGATCCGTCCGCAGGTTAAAGTCTCTCAGCAGAACTCGGCCAACGACGAGCAGCTGACTGTGAAGTCTCTCTCTAAAGGGGACTGGTTCGGAGAGCAGGCTCTGAAAGGGTGAAACACTCACACACACATCACAAGAAGTCACTGAGGATTATATTTAAAGGATCAGTCGGCTCAACGTCGGCCCCTCTGCCCCGAGGCTGATTATCAGAGTTAATATCTGTGAATATAAACTGTGAGCAGGTCTTCAAAGTTAAAGTTAAAATAACAATTTCATTTAGTTTTCTTCACAGAAATGAAGGAAATGCCGATATATCTGCCTAATGTGTATGTTTTTAAAGACCTTGTGAGCCCCCAGAAGGATTTGACTTTTGACATTATCTCATTATCTATCAAAAGACATCTGAAAGTCTAATTAGCAAAGATTCCTCACACTTCATGGATCTGAATATAATGCATTTCATCTGGTATCAATCTCACAAACTGATTTCTGTCTGCAGGGAGGACGTTCGCACAGCCAGCGTCACTGCCGTGGGAGACGTCACATGTCTGGTCATCGACAGGGAGTGAGTGAGGGTCTTTGTTGACCAGAAACATCGGTTTTTATACGGTGGTGAAGTCTGGCGGCTCGCTTTGCTCTCGCTCTTTAAAAGGCATCTTTGTGTTGCTTGTGTGTTTGTCTCAGGTTGTTTAAACAGCTGATCGAAGGACTCGATGATGTCAACAACAAGCAGTACGACAGCAATGAGGTCAATGCAAAGTGAGTATTATGAGAAACTATCTGTGGATTGAGTCACTTCTACGTCAAACTGAGATCTTACAAGGTCAAACACTTCCAACACGACTCAAGAGACGTAGTGTTAGTTCAGGTTCAGTTATTGTGTGGCAGTCCTTCCCATTAATTACCAAGACTCTTAGTTTTATAACAAACCAAAACTATCCTTACACCGTTGGTTCAGTAAAGAATGTTTCACTCACAGTACAAATAACTGTGATCGACTGACTCGTGGTCAATCTGCCGTCGCACATTACTGTAGAGAAAAGAAAGGTGATTAAAGTAGTTTAGAGAGTTAAGATACACACCTTATAAAGGGAAATATAGCTTCATCTTTCAAATATTTTCCATAGATTAATTAACAGCCCTTCAAAGTCACAGAGAGCACAGAGGAGAAAAAAGGTTGCGATCTAGAGCCAGTGTTTGGTTTGTCCGTTCTGCGCTACTGTAGACTGCGCCGACTCAGTGGTGTTTGTATTTGACTACCGCCGCCTGCTGGTATGGAGACTTATTACTCTGGTTGGACGTCTGCTGTAGTCGGTGATGTTTGTTCTAGTGTCAGACACAGGCGACGTGAGGCGACGCAACAGTGCAATGTTTTCACCGCTAGTTGGCGTCGATTTGGCGCGTCAGGGCCTTTAAAGGATAAAGCTTGTGATAGTTTATATTTTAGTTGCAGCTGATGAATCCCACGTGTCCTGTACTGCCTGAAACCTTCTCGCTTTGACTCATTTCTTCCTCCTTCCTTATGTGACCTCCGCTGTTTGCTGTAGACTGCAGATGGAGACAGATTTCTTCTCCAGCGTGTCACTCAGTGATTTCAACATCATATGCACTCTGGGGATGGGAGGCTTCAGTCGAGTGGAGCTGGTGAGTGGAGCTGCTGATAATGTTGCGGACACGCTGTGTTACTGTCCATCTGTACCGAATGTGTGTGTGCTGGTGTGTTCAGGTGCAGTTAAAAAATGACGCCAGCCGATCGTTTGCCCTCAAAGTGCTGAAGAAGCGTCACATCCTGGACACCAGCCAGCAGGGCCACATCCTGTCCGAGCGCCGCATCATGATGGAGGCTCACAGTCCGTTCATCATCAGGTCGGACAACGTTTTTATGTTCCCGAGGATTTATAATTGTAATTAAAAGTACTTTAGAGCATCTAAATGGTGGAAAGAGGTGTCTTCTTCTTTGGTGTTCAGTGGTGGAACTACTTCATACTCATCCAGAGGGAAATATTGAAATTTTTATTCCACTACATTTATCTGACAGCTTTAGTTACTTTACAAATTAATATTTCTTCACACAGTTCAAACAAGTATAGCTGAAACAATTAGTCGGTTAATCAGTCGAGCAGTTTCCTCCTCTGTGTTTTATATTAAGAGCCACAAAGCAGCCATTTTATAATCTGTCTGTCAAAACTTTAGTTTCTCTTCTTTGAATCTGTATCTTTTTAGGTCTTAAAGTTTCCATATGTGAGATTTTGATGACTTTTACGTCTTATTTTTATGTATTAATCACTTTTTATTGCCAATGAGTGAACTGATTGTAACGTAACTTAACAAATGAGATTTTCCCCGACTTTCTTGGCCGCCTGTGGACTGATATAGGCTCCAAGCTTGTGGAAGACACTGAAGATATTGTCTGGTTATCTGATAGTGTTTGCCGCTGTTGACCTTCCTTTATATGTGACGTTTGAACCTTTTCTGTCTCCCTGCAGGTTGTATCGAACCTTCAGAGACTCCAAATATCTCTACATGCTGCTGGAGGCTTGCCTTGGAGGAGAACTGTGGACGCTGCTGCGAGACAGGGGCTCGTTTGATGACGGCATCACTCGGTTCTACACCGGCTGCGTCATCGAGGCTCTGGCGTTCCTGCACTCCAGAGGAATCATCTACAGAGACCTCAAACCTGAGAACATCATCCTGGACCACCGAGGATACGCCAAGCTGGTGTGGAAACTGATATAACGATTGGGGTCTGAGGTTTCTCTAAGAAAACATTCATAATGTGAGTTTCTTTTCCAGGTGGACTTTGGCTTTGCTAAGAAGGTGGGTCTGGGGAAGAAGACGTGGACGTTCTGTGGGACTCCGGAGTACGTCGCCCCTGAGATCATCCTGAACAAAGGCCACGACAGTTCAGCTGACTGCTGGTCGCTGGGAATACTGGTGTTTGAGCTGCTCAGTGGCAGGTACATCAGGATCCATTAACACATTCCCAGCACCAGAACATGCTTTTCATCACATTTGTAACAAACATCAGACGGTTCTTTATGTCACAGGTTTGGTTCCACGACAGAGCTGCACACAGAAACCCATCTGAGTACCTGCACGCTTTCTGAAAACAAATTCAAAGGTTAAAGGTTGCCAGTGGAAGTCGCAGTACAGCACCAACATCTCCAACCAAATCAATGTGAAAAACTCTATGTTAGGCTTTCCAACAATCACCAACAACAAATCCTTAATTCACAGAGTTAGATAAATATTCATGAAAATGGCTGTAATAGCTGCACTGTACGCTAACGTAAGTCCTTGGGGATGAATGCAGCGTCTACTAAAAGCTTGTTTTTGCCACTGACAGGCTCAGATTTTTATTCTCACCCCCAAATTCCACCGAGGATCGCTGTTGTTTCACGTAAGAGAGCACAGAGCAGATCACACTGGCAGGAAGTCAGACACAGAAACAGCACAGAGAATCTGGTAAATGTTCAAAATACATCAACACTGTGGCAGCAGTCAGTCAGTCAGTCAGTCAGAGGAGATTGTGCAGAAACACAATGTTTTGTTTCCTCTTCAAGGACAAAAAACAACGTCCACAGGCGAATCTCTCCGCTCCTGGAAGCTCTCATCGGGATTCGTAGAGCGACGTTCCCTACAGAGACACAGAAACAGCCGTGATATCGCTCTCTACCAGACTCCATAAATCAGTCATTTGTTGAATAAATTATGTTGGTTCCCGCTCTCTGTCTCTGTCTCTGTCTCCAGTCCTCCTTTTTCAGGCTCTGATCCCATGAAGACATACAACATCATCCTGAGAGGCATCGACATGATCGAGTTTCCCAAGAAGATCACCAAGAGCGCCGCTAACCTCATCAAACGACTGTGCAGGTTGTAAATCCAGCTGAACTGCGCAGATAAATGGAGGTCTGACTGTCCTTGAGTCCGTCTGTACAACCTGTGTGTGTGTGTGTGTGTGTGTGTGTGTGTGTGTGTGTGTGTGTGTGTGTGTGGCAGGGACAACCCGTCGGAGCGGCTCGGAAACCAGAAGAACGGCGTGAAAGATATCCAGAAACACAAGTGAGACAGCGAAGATGTTTACCTCCAGATGTCACTCAGTGTTTTCTGACTGTAGTCATGGCAACGTGTCTTTGTCCTTTCAGGTGGTTCGAGGGCTTCAACTGGGACGGCCTCCGGCAGGGAACCATCGGCTCTCCGTTCACCCCCGCGGTGGGTATATCCTGCAGTGTGTCGGAGCTCGGAGCTCACAGCTCGCAGACTGCAGCGTTAACGTCCCGCTTTCTGCCCTCAGGTGAACGGACCGCTGGACAACAGCAACTTTGACTATTTCCCAGAGGACGTAGACGACCCTCCTCCCGACGAAGAGTCCGGTTGGGACCTTGAGTTTTAGCAGGAAGCGATTAAAGTGAAGGAAACGAGGAAGTGAAGCCATAAATGGAAGAGTTTTTATTTCTTATGAATGTTTGTACTGAAAGTCTCAGAGCAAAATGAATATCGAATACAGCCGATAAAACAATTATTATATATTAGTATCAGGACCAGTGTGAAGAAAAAAAGAATAAAATCCAAATATTAAAAAACAAAAGTGTATTAACTTTGAGTAAAAAGTCACAATATTAAATAGTAATATAATTTACAAGAATAAATTATAATATGTTAAGAATAATCAAGATAGAAACTGATTTGAGACAAAAGTAATGATATCTCTAAAATAAAGTCTAATATTTAGAGAGTAAAATCGTACTAAAATATCTCAAAAACAAAGTTATACATTTTATGAAAAACTGAAATATGTAGATAAATATTCAGAAAACACGTCACAATTTTACAAAAGAAGTTTTAATTGGTTGGGAATGTTTTCTATTTTGTTAAAGAAAGTCGTCTATTTTTAATATTTTTACTTTATTTTGAAAATCTGTGTCCATTATTGTCATTATAGTTATTTTAAACCACAAAACCTTGAGCAGGCTCTTCCAGTTATCCAGTTATTCAGTTTCAGGGTCCGTCTAATGCAGAAAGAAAAGAGTTACTGTGAGTATTATTGATGCAGTGTTATTATATTCGATTGATCAGGATCTGACACATTCAGTGTTCGCTCTGAGCTTCTTTTCATTCTTGTATTTTAATCTCTACTCGGTGCCTTAAACACATTTCAGCATTTCCTTCTGAGTGAGATCAAAATCAATTCACACTGACTGAGCATCGTGCTGCCTTCAGGTACCAGGCCTGCTGGGACACCAGACATACGTCAGAGCTGATTGAGTATATGAGCGATGGAACCGCGGGGTGAATACGACGGGGACGGCTCGGCTTTAAAATCCCCAAGTTACTGAGATGTTACATTTATGAGCAGAGGGAAGGAAGATCTGATCAGCAGCCGACAGTTAAAGGATGTTTTATTTCTTCACTTTAACGCCGTCACTGTTTCCTCCAGTGAGACACATTCTCACTTTGAGTTTATCAGGTATTTTATTAAACTCCTCAAACAGTTTAAACCTCCTCTCTGATTAAAACCACTAAACACACTGAATAAAGCAGTTCCACCTTAACAATCACTGCTTCTCCCACGCTGTTGGACAGACAAAGGACGTCCCGGAGGGGCTGCGAGCCGAGCTGCTGCTAACGTTAGCTCAGCTTGTTTCTCTGATAACTTAAGATCCAGACGTCCGATGACCAAAATCCTTCATCCGGTTCAAATCTAGAGTTAAAAAGCACCAAGATCTAAACAGTGGATGGTAACAATGTGGCTTCACACTGGATCAACAGTCAATGTATGACAGCTCCTCTTTTTACATTAAATAAGTTGACTTTATTTTGAAAATCAGACTTTTCCTCCTATATTCCCTTTTATTGAATATCCCAACAGAGACTTTATAAGGTTTCACATTGTCAGTGAGCTTCTTCTTGTTTCCTGTTTCATTTGTGGAATTTAAAGCTGCATTTGTTCCCATTTTTGGACAGTTTTCTTCCTTTTGTGTCTTTGTGTTAAACTTCAGGACAGAAATATTGTAAAACCTGATGAGTTAGTTGTTTCCATTTAAATTTATTAACTCGAACGATTGAAGCATGAAAGATGTTTGATTTGAGTAAAAGTAACTCAAGTATTTATAGTTAATGTAACTTCAGTAAATTTAATTAATTCCATTTAACTGAACAACTGAGTTGATTCAACAATTCATCTTTGAGTTTAATTAATGTGAATGAGTGACTCCAAGTTTTTTTTAGGATTAATTTATGTTTTATTAATATGTGTTATCAGGTTTTACATTGCGGTTTAAATCGTATTTATAAAATATTTGTGTTATATTTTGCTGAGACGCTGTCGGCCTTTGTGTGTTTGTGTGTTTGTGTGTTTGAATCAGGGAATTAATTAAAGATTAAAGTTACCTGGGAATAACCGGAGCTCCTTTAACGAGCCTTTAGAGGTGATTGTTCTTCCACTCTGGTTGGTTTGAGTGCTGCAGGCGGAGTTAATGAAAACTGAAGCGTGAGCGGCGGCGAGATGTTTATCAGCCCGTTGACCTCCGGGCGAGGGTCAGCGCTTCCTGCAGTGAACCCGGTGAACACGATGGAAACGCGGCCGCCTCCTCTAACGACTCTCTCACAGTTTACTGATAACGAACGCTCGGATGAGAAACACTTTCCACATTTCCTACAAACGACACGACGACACTTTAAAACCAGAGTCGTTAATTTAACTCAAAATATTGTTGAAACTGATTCAATTAAATATTTTAGGTAAAACGAACTCAGTTAAAAAAAACATTCTTTACTCATTTTAAGTGACAGTGATTTAATTTAGTAGTTTTTATTTGTCCTGTAAAAACAAAAGTAAAAAGTATTTAATCAGGAATATTTCTGTAACTTAAAAAACTAAATTAGTGTCACTTTATAATTTATTTATTTATTTTACAAAATTGAGTTTATGTAATTTAAAATGTTTGAACTTTGTACTGGAGCCAACGTTAGCTTAACTGTAGCTACAGGCAGACTTTTATTCACTTATTGACCTTTGACCTTTGTTCAGGATTGACTCCTTCAAACTAAAAACTTTACACTGTAAAAATGTGAAATGTTTAAAAAATAAAAAATTTAAGTCAATAAAAAAATTTTTACTTTTACAGAATTAAACTTAATTTCTTAAAGGAAAAGTTTCTATAACTGTTGACAATAAAATTAATTAAAATATGTAATATCTGCTCACAGCTACATTATAAACCAATTATTAATTAATATTATCTGTTTATTTATTTAAATATTTTTATATTTTTGTCAATAAATTGAATCTATGCTGCTCGTTGTCTTCAGTGTGTTCCTGTTTGTTTTTATATTTATTTATTTGTAATAAATCTAAGTATTTATTTTTCTGCTGTTTGTCAGTGTGTATTCAATGCCTGCGATCCTAATCAATAATCAATAAAGTTTAAGGTGTAAACTGGCTGTGTGTGTGCGTGGAAACCAACAGAAGAGTATTGAAATAAGAGCTCCACAATATGGTGGAAACAGATATTTAATCAATATATGAATCAGAACTTCATTAAAATTCTGTGTATAACATTTTACCTTCATCAGAAAGTGAAATATTTTTTATTTTAATCACATTCTGAACTTTCTGCTGATTTCATATAAAAACAGACTTTAATGTGTTTGAGGTGAATTATTGATTACTTTATTGACGTTTTCATTGAGACTCAAATAATATTCAGTTAGCACAGAAATAAAGAAATTAAAGTAATTCTACTTTAATAAAGGATCAGTGTGTTCTGTGATTCGGACGTTGTAATTGATTATTGATTATGTTTATAAAAAAAAAAAAAAAAAATAAAAAATTTCCATTAACTGTGCAGAGTCTCTTAATCAACTTCAGGAGAAAATCTGCTCTAAGACAGACAAAATGTATTTTTAATCTTTACGAACAATAATCATTATTAAGTTCATTATTAAGTTTATTGACAAGTGACAATGGATGAGTTTATTCATACTGAGTGGAATCAATTACTGTCACTAATTAAACAACAGTTGTAGATTCTGATACAGTTTAAATAGTTTTTATCGAAGCGTATTGATCTGTATTATATTTGCTGCTGATTAAATTACTGTTTATATGTAAGAACATTACATATGTTCATTATGTAATATTATTACTTTCACTTACCTCAGATTCACATCATCACAGGAGAATGTCGTACTTATTTTATATTATAAAATAATAATAATAATAATAATAATAATAATAACTTTATTTATATCGCAAAACAGATGAAATGATCACCCTGATGAACCAAATCTAATTAAATATTAAAATAAAGAATAAATACAATAATAAGAGCAGAATAGAAACTGTGAAAGTAAAATATAAAATAAAGTCTGTAAAAATGTGTTTTATGAACAAATCAATCTAATCTAAGATTCATTTATCTTGAATAACTGTGTGCTTTTATTTTGAAACATAAAGCACATTAAAGGCTTTAACATTATATTTTATTTTATTTTCAACAAAGTGAGCTCTGTAATAAATATAATTACTCATAATACATAAAGTTATATCATTTAAACCAAGTATATTTAAGTTTATACCTTAAATAAAAGCCTGTATTTTAGTAATTAACGGACAAAGATGGCGGATAATGTTTGTTGTGGACCTGCTGTCTCTCAGTAAAAACTGTTTCTGCTCGACTGAACCAGTTCACAGGAAAAACCAACAGACGTGACTGGAATCAGAAAGTCTTCCTGTTTCCTTCTGCTGCTGCTATTTATAGAAAGTTACACATTATAACAGATTTAAAGCAGAATAACCACATTAATGAGAATTCTCCATCACAACAAACTGTTTATTATTATTATATTATATTTATTATCTGGACTCAATCTGACTTTATGGGCTTTTTAATGGGCTTTTATTTATTTATTCTTTATTATTTCTGCTGCAGTTGTTTTTAAAATGAGTTCACTGCTGCTGGGAAACTGAATCTTTGTGGTTTGAGTGGAAACAGCCAATTATCTGTGTGGGTTAATTACCTCCATGAATAAACCATTAACGGGGAGCGGCGCGCTCTCTGATTGGTCGGCGCCCAGAGGACCGGATAGAAATACCGGGTGGGGACGGTGAGGACTTACAGGAACCCGAACCAGAACAACCTTCATCATCCACCTCAAAGCGGGACTCAACATGCAGCCTGGATCCGCTCTGCTCCTCCTGCTCCTCGGCCTCAGCGCCGCCGCCTGCTTCGAGCTGCTGCCGGAGGAAGCTGCTCCCCGCCGGGCACGATTCTCCTCCAACAGCCCGAGTGAGTCCCGGTTCTGGTTCTCAGAACTTCTGTTGGTTGGACTGTAACTAAGTACTTTTACTTCAGTACTTGTTAGGGATCGATATATGTCTTTTATTTAGGGCTGATACAGATATTGATTATTGATTATTAGTGAGGAAACTGATGCACATTTGCAGTAAAATGAAAATATTAATGTCCAAATATAAAATAATCAGCAGTAAAGTGAATATTTACTCTGGTACTGTAATTTATCTTTAGTTACCTGTCAAGGATCGATACAGATATTGATTATTACCAATGAAGAAAAACTGGTGTAGATCTTTTACTTTTAACACATTTATTTGATAACTTTAGTTACTTTGTTGTATTAATATATATTAATTAATATTATCATGAATATTTATTTATTTATTAATACAAAATATAAATCAGCTAATACATTATGATGCATTATTATAGATTAATCTACCCAGCAATATAAAGTGATCAAACATCTGCACATTAACCTCTAAACACTTCATTTACCTGATTTAATGTGCTGCAGGTTCATCAGAATGTATGTTGGTCTAATGTTTGTGTGCTGCTACCGGATGCTTGAACTTCCCTCGGGATAAATAATCCGTCTAATAAGGAGATAATGTTAAGTTTTAGGTAATATTTGGTTCACCACTGACGGACTCTGGCTCCGATGTGTCGATGTTCTGGACTCATTTATCTGCAGTTGGAGGAGACGTCCATCTTTTATATGCCAGAAGCTAACGATTAGCTTAGCTTAAAGGTTCAGTGTGTAGGATTTAGTGGATTCTAGTGGTTGACTGCAACTTCCTCGCTTGTGTGTTCACATATCGTGTATTCATGTGTGTGTGTGTGTGTGTGCGTGCAGCTGATGTGGCCAGATGTTTGAACGGCGCCGTGGCGGTCGGCTGCGGATTCTTCTCCTGTCTGGAAAACTCAACCTGCGACACCGACGGGATGCATGAAATCTGCGAGCTCTTCCTGCACACGGCCGCTACCTTCAACACGGAGGTTTGTCCCGTCGTCCTGTCCGTCCACCTGTCTGTCCACCTACCTGTCTGTCTGTCTGTCTGTCTCACCTGTGCCTGTCGCTCTCTACAGGGTAAAACGTTTGTGAAGAAAAGTCTGCACTGCATCTCCCAGGGAATCTCATCGAAGGTTTTCCAAACGATCCGCCGCTGTAACATCTTCCAGAGGATGATCGCAGAGGTCTGTGAAGTAAACAGATGAAATAATCAATAATCAATAATCAATAATCAATAAATCAATCTGAGTGTTTGTCTCGTTAAAAAAAGGTCCAAGAAGAGTGTTACAGCAGTCTGGATATCTGCACTGTGGCCCGAACCAACCCTGACGCCATCGGAGAGGTGGTGCAGGTGCCGACTCACTTCCCCAACAGGTGACCACACACACCTGTCTGTCTCTCAGTGCACCTGTCTGTCTCTCAGTGCACCTGTCTGTCTCTCAGTGCACCTGTCTGTCTCTCAGTGCACCTGTCTGTCTCTCAGTCCACCTGTCTGTCTTCCCAGTTCCAGTCACAAACACAGAAAACAGAATTATAGTAAACAGGAAGCAGCTGACACCGGTGACAATTAACCCTCCCTAAGCCCCGCCCCTTTCCCCTCTGTGCTCCAATCAGAGTTGAGCAAACCTCGGTTAACTTCCTTTCCTGTAGTTAGATATGCTACGTGCTAAGCTAATCTATGTTGAAAATAATTATTTTGAAGAAAGAAAAGATAAAAGAGGCATTTCGTTAGTTAGCTCACGCTACATCCACATCAATCGTTAGCTAGATAATTACATCTAAAACCTGTGAGCAGAGCGCCACCTAGGTAGCTAATCAATCAATCAATCAATCAATCAATCATAAAGATAGTTTGCCTACGTTTTGCTAACATTAGGTTTCAAATTGAACTAGCTAGCTAATGATTGGTTAGTTAGTTCAGTTAGTTTTGCTTTGTAGCAATATTCTAACTAACTAACTAACTATTGACGTCGGAGAGCTAGTTAGCTGTGGTCTGAACAAATACACAAAGATTTTAAAACTTCAACTTTAAAAACACAAATCCACCATAAATAAAATATCTTATTGAATTAAATATGGTAAATAAATTAAATTAAACTTTATTTGACAGTTCAAAGAGCTTCACAGACGACTGACAGCACGAGAATAAAAACGAGATGAAATTGATTAAAAAGACAAAACAAAGATAAAATTAAAATTAGATTTAAAACTACGTGAAAGTCTTCCTGACTCTTAATATAAACTCTCTGACTTCCTGTCGGTGTCCAGGTACTACAGCACTCTGCTGCAGACGCTGCAGGCGTGCGACGAGCAGACGGTGGCGGCGGTGCGGACCGGTCTCGTGGCCCGGTTGGGCCCCGACATGGAGACCTTCCTGCAGCTGGTCCAGAACAAACCCTGCGCCGCCGGCTCCGGCTCCGGATCCACCACCTTCAACAACCCCTCCAGCTGGAGGAACATGCCCGTGTTCAACGTCCAGCCCGGCTTCAGGGGCCGCGACCCGACACACCTGTTCGCCAGGAAGAGGTCCGTGGACAGCGTGGAGGGAGGAGTCAGAGCCCAGAACTAAAACACTGCACACTGATGCTAAGCTACAATCAGTTCCTTCTGTAGAAAAAGCTTTAGATGGTGATTCGGGGTAAATATTATTATTATTATTATTATTATTTGTGTGATTGTCCCACTACTGCTCCACTGAGCAGTCTGTGTTACAGATGTTTGAGGCCTATTACACTGATATTTATTTTCTTAAAGTTAATTTATGAGGCTGTTATATTTAATTAGAGAGCGGGAACGAGGCTGCGGAGGTCAGTAGAAGCTCTCGCGCTGGTCGTGGAGCTCTTCAGGCTCCTGTCGGGGCAGAGATCACTTTATTAGTTTAAATGAGAGGTTACTGTCTGTTTGCTGGTTTGTGTTAGAAATAAAAAAAATGTTATCTGACGGATTTTGGCTCCTGTGATTCTCTCGGTGACGTCAATTTTATAACAAAGATTATAATCGTCACTCGTGGACAAAGCAAATTCTAACTGAAGCTTTCAACCTCATCTGATGGTCTTCATCATCATCAGCAGACAGAAAAGCTCCATCCACTGATGAAGACCATGAGAGGGAAAACAGTAAGCGGACATTGAGCAGCGCACTGTATAAAATAAAGTTAAGAAAACTCTTATTTCAAGGCAACTATCTTCACACAATTTGTGCGTTTTAAGTCAAACTTAGCGACTTTAAATCTTTTGAGAATATTTACTTTTCTTCTTAAGAAAAACTGAAAAATCTTTGTGTTTTAAATGTTATTATTGTTATTATTTATTATATTTAAAAACTGTAAACTGTGAACTGAATGTTTAATTATTTGGGTGTTTGAAAATTGTGGCCAGATTGAAATTGAAGATATTAAATGATCAACAGTTTTTCACCTTAATTTAACAATTGTTTCTAAAACTTAAAGATTCAAGGTTTTCTAAAGAAGAAAAGTTATTAATCATTATTAATTATTATTAGTTTATCTAAAAACTGGTTGACTTTAAATTCTAACAGTTTTCTTAACTGGTGCAGGAATTATTCTGATAAAAACTTAAATAGATAAAGAAATAGTTTTGGCTGATGTCACAGCAGCTTTGTGATTCAGAGAAAGTGAAAATAAAAAAATTCAGAATTAAATTTATTAAAAATCATCAGCAACTTGTTCCAGAGAGAATAAAACACGACTTGGTGACGTACATCTGCTGTGATTGGTTGGTTGAATTTGGTTGAATTTGCTTTAATTGTTGTATCTGGAGGGATTGAACACTATAAAATATATTTAATAGAAATATGTCAAAATAATATCATATAAAACAGAATGATAAGGTATTGTAGTTTTTTATAGTGATGTAAAATGTTTGGTGGTAAATCTTTTATTGTTCTTTTGAAGATGTGTAAGAAATGTGAGCTGATGGAGGCGATGGAGGCTAACCAGGGGGACAGACAGACAGAGGGAGAGATAAACAGACAGACAACAAAAAATGAAAACCAGATTTTTATTTATTTGGCTGTTTCAAAATTAAATAGTTGTAACTGAAAATATTAAATCTTTTACTGTTTTTAACTTTAATTTAACAATTTTTTGAAATACAGATTTTTTTGTTTCTAAAACTTAAAGTTGTTCTTAAAGAAGAAAAGTAATTTATTATTAATTAGTTTAATTATTATTCGTTTATGTCAGAACTGAAGCGTTTGACTTCAAACTCAAACATTTATCGAAGACTTTACTTTAACTTTTCTTTTACAGTGTAGATGTTTCTACTCCCTAAACTACAACTCCCATAATGCCGTTGTGAAGTGTCATTAAGAACTTGCAGTTTGTAGAAGAGCCACCAGGTGGCGTCGGCGTACTTTAATATCTGTTTATACAGTTTGTGACCAGCTGCTGTTTGAAGGTGTAACTGAGTACATTTACTCAAGTACAGTTAACACTTTACTGGAGTATTTCTAATTCTAATGCAGCTGATATTGTAGTTTGCAGATTATTATTGATTAAATTAAACTTTATTGATCGTCGGGGAAAATCAAAATCCAGACTTTTACACTCGATGAGTTTAACTTAAACTGTTTATTAACTCAAACGATTGAAGCATGAAAGATGTTTGATTTGAGTAAAAGTAACTCAAGTATTTATAGTTAAAGTAACTTCAGTAAATTAAGTTAATTGTATTAATTCTATTCAGTTAATTGAAGTTAAACTCTTATGCAGCATTTATCCAAACTTATTTAAAATGTGTGAACAGAATTTATCTGAATAAAGTCAGTTAAATCTTCTTGATATAAATGTTAAATATTACTCAGTTTTCTTCCACTAAAGCAAATTATTACATTACCTGTAAAAACAGCTGACTGACAATAAAAACAATTTATAATTATGCTGCTTTCCATTTGTCTCGTAAACCCCCCGCCCGAGTTGGAAAGTGTAAATCTCGCAGCTATCTCGCGATATTTCACCAAGACACACCCCCTTTTGGTCGTAATATCAGTCGTCCCACTCGGGGCTCCTCAGAGCTCACCGAGCTGAACGAGGACGAACGTACAAACAAAGATGGTTGCGCCCATATTGAGATGTATTTTCTTTGTATTTGTGCTACGTTGGTCTTTTTAATGTAGATTTTAAATGCTCTTACACACTGTTTACATTGCTGCTTTAGTCCGGTCACCAGTTTATGCATTGCACGGTGTTGTTGTGCTGCAATACAATGTAAAGTTTTGTTTTCGAGCTGGTTTGCTAAATAGGCTAATGTAGCTAACAATAACACTAGCCTGCCCCTGGTGGCCCCTGGAGGCCCCTGGTGGCCCCTGGAGGCCCCTGGTGGCTCGAGACAAACGCCACAGCACTTGTTGAAATTGAAATAGGCGAAAATGGGGAAATATTATTGAAATGTAAGACTTGCAATAACAGAATTACTTGAAATGTTTGTGTTTGTGTAGAAAAACATTATTATTTCACATTGAGCTTGCGGGGGATTTACGAGACAAATGGATAGCACCATTAACTGATTCAATTTTCTGTGTTTTTCGAATCTTCACACTTTGGGATCATTAATAATTATTCAGATGCATATTTAACACCAAATTATAATATAGGCTCACTCAAAACAACTGAGTTGCTTCAACAATTTATTCTTTAGGATTAATTTCAGTTAACTTTTATTAAGATGTGCTGTGAGGTTCAGTTAGATTTCTACAGGAGTTTAACTAAAGTAAACAGTTTGTTCTGGCTGCAGACTGTAAATAACTCCTCAGTGTTTGCTCTCACTCAGCCATCTGTCACACAAAGGAAAGACTCCTCACCCTCAGCGTTACGGCCCATTAACCTCCATCAGGAGGGGTGAGGAAGACGACCTCCCCCCTCTCTCTACAACCCGGGGAGGAGGTGTCGGTTAACAGCCCTCATCTCTGTTTGCTGAAGGTTTCTGAATCTGTGGGGAGGCAAATAACTAACTTTACTAACACTAAACACAAGTTACAAAGGGAGCTAATAAAGAAAACTACAGCAGTCAGTGTTTATAAATCAGCAGTAACTACACAATGGCATCATGGGAGTTGTTGTCTTCTTTCTAAATTTAAAAAATAAAAAATTTTTAAGTTAATATATATATATTTTTTTTTATATCTAAGTAGACAATGTTAGCAAAATCATTACACAAAAAAAAGCACACTGACTCTCTGTGAGTAAACCTGCTATATATATAAGATCTCGTGTACAGGTGAGTTTGAGGTTTTGAGAGTTTCTCTGCAGGATCTTTTCCTGAATCAAACTTTGTCTGGATCAGATTCAGAGTTTGAGGGAAGCCAGAGATCTCTGAGGGGGAAGTGGATGATATTTCTGCAGCAAACAGGAAGGAGACGGACGAGGAGACGCTAGCGGCTCTTCACACTGATTCAATTTAGTGTGTAACAGAATACACAGCGGTTGTATATCCGTACAGTCGGCCAGAGGCGGTGAGATGATGTATGCAGCCTCCCGCCTTATGTACGACGTTTCCTCCCATGTTTCCTCTCTGAGGGCAGGAACTGAACACAACCAGTGTGTGATAGATGGCCCCGAACCCGCCTCGCTACCCACAATTCATCTCTTTCTGTCCAACACACACACACACACACACACACACATTCAACCAGTGGAGGACTGGGACTCGTGTGTTATAAACATGTAGGACTACAGTACCGAATGTAGGAGTATTTAACACTTAATGTCTGCAGCTGATCCAGGGAGCAGATGTTATATGAATGCAGGTTATACACAATATTCTTTATTCCTCTCTTCATCTACTCATGAAACCTGGTTTCCTTGCCCTTGTCTCCAAGGTCTTGCTCATGGTGGTACTGTTGGGTCTCTGTAAATGTTATAAAGAGTTCGGTCTAGACCTGCTCTATTTGAAAAGATAACCTCTGTTATGAATTGGCGCTATACAAATACAATTGGATTGAATTGGTTACGTGATGCCTTTACTATCCTGGGAAATGTAGCACTGATACCTGCATATACTCTGCAGTACACCGCTCATGTGCTAAGCTAATCTATGTTAAAAACACAAACACATCCTGGAGATGGTTAAAAGATAAAAGCAACAAATATATACCGTAAAACTTCTAATTATAGCCCGGGCGTTTATTTGCTTAAATCACTGAACTCCCCCTGCCTTTATTTGGGACAGGCCTTTATTTGGGACCGGCCTTTAATTCCTTTAGCACAAAACTAAACTAAACTCTAACTGCTGCTTCTCTTGAGATTTGTTCAGCAAATTTGACAACTAACATGATGATTATGATGCTTCAGAGGTTTTTTTCCCGTCTCTCTTGTTTACCGTGTTAACGGTAAGTCAGAATGAATTAACGTTATACTTTGTTGTTGATCATTTTCATAAAATCTAGTGAAAGATTGAATTGTGGAGAATAACTGATCTAATGATGTTCATTCTGTACATACTGACAGAAGTTTAAACATTTATATTTGTGTAGGAGATTGAAACACTCAGGCGACCCGGTGGGTTTAAAGAGGTTTTATACATCGAGATAATTTCTATAAAATCCAGACCAGGCCTCTATTGGAGACCTGCGTTTATTTGTCACAGTGTGTAGCCACACCAGGCTTTTAAAGGAGACCTGCGTCTATTAGGGACCCTGCTCCCTAGTGACATCAGAAAGCTGTGAGCGAAACACTAGTTACATAACATTAGGTAGTTAATCTAAATCAATCGTAAAGCTAACTTAAGATGTGACAATATATGTCTAGCTAACTAGCTAACGACTGATGTACATTAACTAGCATTTTTGTTAACATTAGCTTTCTGATGTTACTAGCTAACTAACAATTTGCTGTGACTATAAATGTCCATATAAAATAATAATAATAGTTAATTACATTAATCACATTTGGTCCATTGAATCACAACAACTGCAGTAAATATTCCAAAGTGTTTTTAATAATACTGTTAATCATTTAAAACATTCAACTAGAAGCATGTTCCGTAATCAGCGGGAGGAATAAGTGCAATGTTGGACTGTAACACTGGCAGACATCTTTTCTTTGGCAACATTACTGCGGAGGACCAAACCTCACTGACAAACACATTAATATTAGTGGGAAATAAATACATGAATGAGAACTTAAATAAATCTATAAATGAGTAAATATTATTTCTGAAGGAGTTAAAAATAAAAAGTGAAATGTTACACATTTATAGATTTATTTATTATATTCAATCAGTTATTATTTTAGTATCTATTGCTCCCTTTATACGTCATATTTCTTCCATATAGCACAAACTATTATTTACAGTATTCACACAGAGAGCATTATTATTAATGCAGAGCCGCTCTCAGTCCTCAGTCAGTGGGTGGACTCAGTCTTTACACCCGGTATGAGCGAGCGGCTTCCTGAGGCCTTTGCTGGGGAGTCCAGCTCAGTCCAGCTGTTCTTCACATCAGGCTGCTGCTGCTGCTGCTGATAGACGGCGGTTCTGAGCTCCTCCGTCCGGCCCGGGCCTCGTCTGGGACCGCCGCCGCGCCCGCCGCCCCACGCAGCACAGGAAGCGGGATGAAGGTGATCCAGGAAGGGGAAGAGGTCCCAGAACGCCTATGTGGAGCAGGAATGAGACGCCACTGTAGAATACTGGACCAGAGGAACGGAGAGGTCCAGGTACTCCTGAGGAGATACAATACAGATCATCTTTATTGATTATATTGATTAGTATACACTGTATCTTTATGGATGATATTGATCAGTATACACTGTATCTTTATGGATGATATTGATCAGTATACACTGTATCTTTATTTATTATATTGATCAGTATACACTGTATCTTTATTGATTATATTGATCAGTATACACTGTATCTTTATTGATTATATTGATCAGTATACACTGTATCTTTATGGATGATATTGATCAGTATACACTGTATCTTTATGGATGATATTGATCAGTATACACTGTATCTTTATGGATGATATTGATCAGTATACACTGTATCTTTATGGATGATATTGATCCTGTATTGACAGTCAGACTGTGGACATATGACGGCCTTTAGCTCGTGTTTCTAGAGTTACGTGTTGTTACGAACACGTTAGGAATTGTTAAAATGTGATATTTCTTAAAGGGAGTTTGGTGCAGGGAGCTTTTAGTTGGATTCAAACTGCTGATATGGATCATTGTTAACGTTTAGTCTCCACTACAGAAACACTAGCTAACTGCTGAAGGCTGATCAGGTTGATTGATGCTTTAATAATGAGAGTATTGATTACTGATTGATCAGGATCATTATCAGCTGACTGTACTCTGTTTCTGCTTGTTTTTCCTAAGTTTAAAAGAGTGTGTAATTTCCCACTGTCCTTGAAAGCTTCAGCCCTTTTATTGCTACAGAATAAAATTGTCTGAATAGATGATGAGATATTGTAAAGTTTGGTGAAATCAGCTGATGGATAATAGGTGAAACTTTACCTGGTTAGCCATGAGAGAAAGCGTGCGGTCTAAATCTTCCACCAGCTGTTGGAAGGTCGGCCGGCGAGACGGGACGGCGTGCCAGCAGTCTCTCATCATCAGATACCTGAGGAGACACACAGTGTTCAGCCCTCTTCACACACATTCGCTCATCTGCTTCACATTGTTTGTCATTAAATGTTCTTTACAAGTGTTCCCTTCTTCTCGTTCTTTCTCGTTAATTTCATATTTTATTACGTGAACTCGAACCGGCGTGCACTCACAGCTCCTGCGTGCACGCGGAGGGTTTCTCCATGCGATGTCCCTCCTTCAGCAGCTTGAAGAGCTCCTCCACGGGGACGCCGGGGTAAGGAGACCCCCCGAGGGTGAAGATTTCCCACAGCAGGACCCCGAATGACCACCTGCAGCAGCGGCAAACACAGAAACATTAAAAAGACCTTCTCAGACACGAAATATGGAAAATTACTGACTTCCTTTATCTGTTGCAGTGAGGTGTGTTTGTCTCCAGAGGGATCTTACTGTCTATCATTACTTTATTTATATATTTCCATTTTATTTCAACCTTATTGTTTAATGGTTTAATGCTTCCTTCAGGGATAAATTAGTTTATATTGAGTTTCTAAGATGGTACTGCATCATGATCCTTATGTAAGAGTCACAATAGTTTTTTAAATGTGACTTTTTCTCTCAAAAAATCACATTTTGTGTGTATACATTACTTTATAGTCTAATTTAAGCTCATCACAGTGTTTCAAGCTTAATTACATGTTTTTCTTCCACAATAAGTTACTTAAAGAAAATAATTGTTGAAACAGATTATTTAAAGTAACACAAAGTCAATTTTATAAGTTAGAAAACCTGATTAATAACTTATTTTGATTTCACAGTACAAATAAAAATGATGAATTGAAAAAAAATTTAATTAATTACAATTAGTAAAGATCAAGAATATTTTTAACCTACAAAATTAAGTTTCTGTTAAATTTTGATGAAATCAGTTTTAACCTTTATTTTGAGTTAAATTAACTTATCTGGTTTCACAGTGTGTGCATTAAAGATAATTTATTTGGAGCTGAAAATACAATCAATCAGCTATTTTCATAAATTTTCAAGCATAATTTCCCTTCCAGTTTTTATTTTGAGTTTCTGTTTCTGTTTAATCTTTGGGGTTTTGGATTGAAATAACACAATCACAGAAAAGTCTTTAAAATTCAAACTCACACGTCGCTTTGGTGCGTATAAACGCGGTCGAATAAAGCTTCTGGTGCCATCCACTTCACCGGCAGACGACCCTGCAGGAACATTCAAACGTCAGAACACCGCCCCCCATAAAATCCTCCTGATGTTTGTCTGTTAAAGGTTCTTACGTTCGTGGTCTTCTTGTAGTAGTCGATGTGGTGGATATCTCGGGCCAGACCGAAGTCGGCGATCTTCATCACGTTATCCTCGGTGACCAACACGTTCCTGGCTGCCAGGTCTCTGTGAATACACTGCACGGCAGAGAGACAGAGAGAGAGAGAGAGAGAGAGACGGGTTTACAAAACAACCACTAGGGGTCGTCTGACACGCTGTTCTCAGGGCTGACAGAATCCAACATGAACTGACCTTCTTCGACGCCAGGTACGCCATTCCTCTGGCCACCTGGTACGCAGCAGACACCAGCTCCCTGATCTCCAGACTGCCCAGAGAGACCTGCCGGGAGCCGCTCCAGTACTCCAACCCGACCGGGCGACGGGTGCGCAGGTACTCCCTCAGGTTGCCCTGCGAGGCGTACTCCACCACCACGTACAGAGGGCCTAGAGGTCAAAGTGTCACCTTTAACTTCTTAAACTAAAACACATCACCGCCGATACACATCACACACAGCGCGCACACTCACCGTCCTGAGTGCAGGCGCCCAGCAGGTTGATGATGTTCTTGTGTTTGCCGATCATCTTCATCATTTCCATCTCAGAGATCAGGTCAGACAGGTCCTTCTCTGTGGCGTCCGCTGCGAACAAGTTCAGATAACATTAAAGGCTCTGTTTACACCTGGTGGACAGCTGAGTACATGCTGATGTGTAAAAAGGTATTAATATTCTTATTCAGACCACATGTGTGTACACAAAGAGTTCTGGTCCACACTGAAGGACCACCTACTCAACTGACATCCTGTAAGTACACAGAACACTGTCTGATTTCCATTTGGTGTATATTATGTGTTTGGACTGCAAAGATAAATAAAGTAAAGTAACCACAGCATCTCCAGGAGAAACTTTATTTACTTTGTGAATTGTGGTTTCTGATAAATTCATATTAATTTGGACCCTCTTGTAAATTCGGCAAACGTTACACATTAATTAATTTATTGATTTGTGTTAAAAACATTGTGTCTGTTTGTCCAGCGTGTTGGTTGGAGAGCAGAGTTTAGTTCTCACCTTTGAGCATCTTCACAGCCACCTTCGTGAGGCGTGTGGGTTTATTTTTGTCGACGCCGATGGCCTCCGCCAGAACCACCTGACCAAAGCAGCCTTCACCCAGAGGCTTCCCCAGAGTCAGCCTGAGGACAGCAGACACATCAGCATACAGATCGCTTTAACTGTACATGTTACAGATGATCACTGCAGTTAATGCACCTTCCTGTATGAGTTTAATGTTTGAACTGAAACTGTCGATACAAACCACGTGGAGGAGAAATGTGACACTTTTGTCCTTGACTGAGACGTTACTAAGTGAGTCAGACTGAAGAGAGACAGCTCGCTCAGGTAGCACTGAAACTAAAATACGATCCAGGTGTTTTCACAGATGTCGTGCTATTGTGCTAGTTTGGTTTTACAACAGACACACTTTCATTAAGTTTCTGCCTGAAATGATCACAAACTCTGGACACACTGTTGTTTTCTCTGTCTTCTCTTCGCTGTGCTAAACAAAAACTATGAAGGATAAAAAAGAGCTGCCATAATAACCACCGTACAAAGGTTTATAAAATGTATCTTACATCTGATCTGTTGTCATGACAATTTGAAGGTGAGCTGTAGAAATACAGCGTCCACGTTACAAACCAGGAATGTGGTTTTTCTTTTTATGTGACCTCATGTCAAACAATGTTGCATCAAAAGTCGCCGTTCTGTATTTTAAGACAGCAGAAGGCCGAGGATGGCCACACAAGTAGGAATGAAATTAGAAGCTGTCAGAAAGCGTTGTGTGGGTTTTTTCACTTTTATAGCCTTGGTAGACGGATATAATTGATGACGAGGTTCCACAAGGTAACAGCAGAAGACAGGACTAAATAAAGGGTGTAGGCAGACTGCAGTAAGTCAAAAGGCTCAATAAACGGAGGAAGTGAGGAGAAAAGTGTGAAAGCAGCTGAAGAAGCCGGAGCAGAAGAGCAGTGAGACGGGTTGCTGTCGTACCTGTCTCGTGGCAGCTCCCAGACGGGATCGTAGGGAAGTTCATACTCCGACACTCCTGCCAGGATGGTGGTGGCCGCGCTGGAGAGACGAGACTGGCGCATCAAACACATCCCGGACTGATGGGAGGACGAGGACTCGACGGACACCTGCAGGGTCAGAGTTCTTATTATTATATAACTTTATGTGTTTCATTGACTCGGAAGAGATCCCAGGTTAACAGAAAGTTAAGAGACCAAACAGGAAATGGAACAAAGAAGGGAAACAGAGCCGTTACCTGTCTCCTCAGAGGGATGCTCTTGGCTAGCTTCTGGACAGCTAACTGGCTGTTGAAATCGCTCTTCTTTGGGGCGCAGCAGAGTCTGCAGATGACCGCTGTGGCCATGAGGATGATGATGATGATAAACCCGAGGCAGTAGATGAAGATCTCCAAGTACGTCTGAGAGGGCAGCGGGGCGGGGGGCAGGTCTGGGGGGAGAGACGTTAGAGCACAAACATCAGCAGACGGTCGAACCATCAGCGTCGCCGCTTTAACTTTGGTTTCTGAACATCGCAACGTACCGTCGACCACGTTGAGCCACGCAGAGTGATGAGACACCCCGATGGAGTTTCCCGCCAGGCAGGTGTACTCTCCAGCATCGTTCAGAGTTACGTTCCTCAGAGTCAAAACCTCCATTTCTTTATCTGTTGTGTTCAAACCTGCAGTCTGTAAAACAAGAGAGAAATGAAATGTAAGTTAAAGAAATGTGTTGAGTTAAGAGATAAGTTTTAGTTTTATGAACAATCCCAAGAAAAGATTAAAACCAGCAGCGTGTTAGTGCGTCTTAACATAAGGTTAAGTTTCACGTTCTACGACATAAAATAGGTCAGTAAATACGAGATAATCAGACGATTATCAGACACATGCACACAGAGCTGTCAGTGTAGCTGCTGTAGAACCGTGTTAGTGAGCTTTGGGACGGTGATGGAAAAGTTTAATGCCCTGTACTGTAACTCCATAACATGTAAACATACAGTATGACTTCTCTTTGTTTTGATCGGCAGGCTGGCTTTTTTAAATATCAGCATCAGCCTTTGAAAAAGTCATATCGGTCTAAGTATGAACACAATTGTCTTCTTGTGTTTGATTAACTCAATGAATCCAGATTCTTTTGGTTTTATTTTTGCTTCTCGTACTGCAGTGAAAGATCAGGTATATACATACCGTCAATGGTTGCACTGCTCACAAAGTACATGGTGGAAATACAGTTGTGCCTCCCTAAATTGATCAATACTTGGTGGCATTAACAAGCAAAGAAGTGCAACAAAGCGCCAACAAAGTCAAAGAAGAAGATCACAAAAATATTTAGAGAATCCAAGAATCAGCGTTCAGATAAAGGATAAACACAATGAGTTCTTCCACAAATTAAATTAAATCCTGGTGTTAGATGGTCGAGAAGATAAATAATCTAAGTATATAAACTATGTGCAGCTGTTCATAACATAAGCAGAAGTTAGATGGTAGAAAGTGAACATTAAAAGAGCTCCCAGTTCAGATTCTGGCGCCGCGGAGATTCTTGAGCTTAATTGCAGGTAACTGGTTTGGTGCTCTGACTGGTGACATTTATGGTTAAGAAATGAGTAAATAACTGAGATTCAGTTTTCTTTATCAGCAGACTTTCATTGTGTTGAAGAACATAATAATACGAGCACTGAGTCTGGCTACAGGCCAGACACAACAAACCGCTCTGTCTTTCATCAGGAGTCCACAATTCATCACAGATGTGGTTTTACTCTGTCAGAGAGAAACGAAACCAGAGTCGTGCAACAAAGAGACGGATTCAACCACCGGGAGTGAGGGTTGTTACAAATACAGTCTTATGTCACTGAATCACACCTCTTACATGTATCTTCACATGCTGCTGCTATAAAAATCTGGTTACTGAAGAAAAAGGTTTTCACATTCTAGTTTAAAATGTATTGTTACCACATTTTCAAATAATAAATAATAAATAATAATCTCTGCAGCCACTATACATCCACTTAAAAAGAGCAACTAAACCCTCAAAAACATTGATTGTTGATTGATTGATTATTAGTATAGTATTGGAATTCCACATATATATTTTGCAATAACAATTCACTCTCAACTTTAGGTTCTTATTGCATTAGAAGCTAAATTGGTCCATTAATCCTTTAATCCCCGATAATGGACACCACGTTACGTTGTGCTGTAACGAGGCTCAGTGTGAACTCAAGAACACACAAACCTTGAGAATGAGGACGTATGGGTGTCCATCCGGTCCCTCTCTGCTGCCGTTGACGGTGATGTGTTTGAGCCACTGGATGTGAGGCTGCGGGTCGCTGAACACGCGACACACAAACGCTACGTCACTGCCAACCACTGCGGTTTGGTTCGCCGGCAGACCGGCCTGCAGGATCGGTCTGTGAGGAGAACGCTCTGGAACAGAGAGTTTAAACAATGTAAGAGGTCACCAGCAACACATTCATTTATCATCAGTAGACCACAGTAAACCACATCGCCCTCCGTACATCTGTGTCTCATCCATAAAACAGCTTTTTGTATAAACGTGTGAAAACTGAGCAAAAAAGAACGTAAAACGATTTAATCCTTTAGGGCTTATTGTGGGTTTTCCTGTTTTTTAGGAGCCGGTTGCACCAACAGGGATTAAGCCTTCTTCTCACTAAGAGTAAAGTCAAAATCCAGCCTGTTTCTATAGTAACAACTGATAACACAATGGTGTTTTCTGGATTGTCTTTTCTTGCCGTGCTAAGGTTGCCCGAGTCGGAACAATCATTTATCGCCTCTGTTATCGCTCTCCATTGATGTCTGTGAAATTTAGCTTTCTTTTTCTTTTGTTGCAACAAATTAGAAATGTTTAGCTATAAATGAGCTAAACAGCGAGAGATTGTTATAACAATGTACGACTTTGGGCAGCAGCCACAGTCATGTGCATTGCTAATAGCGGACATAGTTAAGACTAGGTTTAAGTAAAGTCTTACAAAGCAGTTAGGACCGGCTTATTAAAGACCAGTTGGTGTTTGAGTGTCGATTGCGTCGTCTTATTGTGGGTGCAGTGATTTCCTTACCAACTACATCCAGCAGGTAGGTGTGTTTGAGACTCCCATATTCATTCTCCACCACACAGGTGTAGTTCCCTTTATCCGACGGGACCACTGACTCCATTATTAGTGTCCACATGTGGTCTCTGATCTGCGGGGTTGAGGATAAGAAATCAAATGAAAACAACTGGTTGGACCTGTGTCTGTTCTCTCTGTGCAGGAACGGTGAGAAACAAACCTTGAACCCTCCGATTCTTTGGTCCTTCCTGAACTCTTTCCCGTTCTTGTACCAGCGCAGGGAGGGAACTGGGTTTCCCATCGCCTGGCATCGAAACTTCACAGTCCTGCTGGCTGGTACGGCGTGAAGCTGCTTCTCCATCTTCTCTGGCATTACCCACTGCGGCGCCAACGCTAACGAGGTAAACACAGTGATTACAATGATTTGTGTTTGCACTGATTTATGTTTTCCACACACTAACAGAAGAGAGAACAAAGGTTCGAGACTTACGCTGGAGCTTCTCGTTGCTTGTTGACAGCTCGTTGGACAGTTTGTTTTCCTCCGAGGATGACTCATCGTCTTCTTCGTCTTCAGAGGATTTCACTGCGTCGGCTGCAAAGGAAGAAGTCGGAGGTTTAAAAGCTGATGTGTGTTAGAGGCCGACAGACAATGAAACCAGTCTGTGGATTAACCTCTGACCTCTGACCCCGGCTCTGTGAAAGGGGGTCGCAGCGAATGAGGGCAGACGGGAGCTGTCGCCACTGAACAGTCCTGCACAAAACCCACTTCCGAAACTTCAGAGACCTCCCTCCCGTCTCCCCCGACCATTAACAGCAAACAACATACATCCCTGCAGTCTCTCTCTGCTGTACGACAGCTAATGGACCCCCCCCTCAGAGCCACTCATACATCCTTTGATCCTCTCTGACTCAGAGGAAAACTTCAATACTTCCTCCTGTAATATCTTCAAACAATAAAACAATGTTATAACAACTGCCTCCATCATCACTGATCTCTATAAACACATATCTGCACGGCTCCTTTTTATTCTCCCGGATGGGAAACTTCTTTGCAGTCAAAAAAAAAAAAGTACCAAAAACACAAAAATAATTCCTGTACATACAATAAACAATAAACTGTAATACAATAACAACAATACAAAAACATTTCATTCAGGAGGCTAAAACTATGTGCAAATAAGATTTAAACATGCAGGTAAACAGTCTATGTGCTGTGTAATCTTGGATCGGCTGTTGTAGAGAATGTATCTGCCTTCATATGCAGATATAAAACTGCTGAACTCTAATAATATTTAATAATGTAAAGTGCAATAAATACACCAGCACTTTAATCTCTTTTCAAGCCGCCATATTGTCAGTGTTGAAAGTAAAATTGCCTCTTTGATGCTTTAAAGGCTCAGTGTGCAGGATTTAGTGACATCCAGCACTTTCTAACTAACAGATGTATCCACTGCATTTGTGCAAGGAAGTTTATAAAACAAGCGATTAAATGAATTTTGAGCATTTCTTTGAGAATGTTTTCTGTAAATATTGATCAGAGATACAATTCTCTGTCTGTATTTTTTTTATTTTAAACAGTCACTATCTGAACAAACAAACTCATTTCGTCTTCTTCAAGAACTGAACAAAATGCAGAGATAAAGGCCTACAGCTCTTATTATTAACATTTTCTTACACCTCTTAAAATCAAAAAGGTGTTGCCCCCCGTGAGGCTTTGGTGACCCCTAGTAGGGGTCCAGACCCTCAGGATGGGAACCACCGCCCTAAGCAACCTTCCTCCATGATAACTGTGTTTGTGGAGAATAGAAAAACCGACGCAGTGAGACATATGTGAAGCTAAATCCCTGTAAAACCTCAAATGTGCAGCTTCTGTTAAACACATCAAACAGTTTATAAAAAGATCAGTGTGCCGGTCGGACTCGTCGGCTTTTAGGGATGCTCTTTTACAAGAAGTGAGTAAAGTTCACGGCACTTCCAGGAACATTGAACTGGTTTTCTCCTCAGAGTCAGAAGGCAGAGAGCGTGCAGGAGGGAAGTGGTTCGATCTGAGGGAATACGACAGAGCGAGGTGGGAAATTGAAAGCAGGCTTTGTTTATGAACAGCAGAGAGGCTGAATCTGAGAGAAAAACAAGAATTTACGGGCTCAGAAACAACAGTATCACATAGACTCAGCTGGAGTCCAGATGGTTGGAGCCAAAAAGACAAGAAGGTATATACATGTGCACACAAGCACAAATACTGGTTCCTGAAAGAGGTTTCTGTCTGAGAGACTGTGTGCATCTGTTCCCGTGTTACTGTGTCTGGACAGGATATACAGACCATAACCAGCACCCTGAGAGCCAAGCCTCGGTTACACCATGAAGAATCACTTTAACCAGTTTCAGATGCCTCGGAGCCAAAAACAGCCAAAACCTTGAGTAAAGTCAGTCTCCTATTAAAGAAATTCGCTCATTGGAAAGTTTTATAAGCTTTTATATAAGTTGGAGTCTAAAACGCAGCGGCCGCAGACATGAAAGAGCCCTCAGACAAAAGAGAGGAGGAAACAACAGAGCGGTTAAAAACAGGCTGAAAAACACGATTTAACATTCGTCTGCAGAAAGACTGAAAGATGAAATGTTTATATTCAGATAATCAGTGGAAAAAGTGACGTTTTCTGTTAGTTTTAGAGCTTAATCAGCAGCTATTCTGATAATCAATTAAATAAAAGCCAGTTTTCTAGCCGGTTCAAACATTTTAGATACCGATACCTTGACTTCAATACAGGTTCCTGGACGATACCAATTTTATAAAATGAGTTACTAACTTCAAAGGAGGAGGTTGTTCAAAGGCCTGGAGCAGCTGGATAAACAGTTCTTACTGAATATCTGCACAGTGTTGGACTATATAAAACCTATAAATAACTGTCAAAGGAATACTAATAACAAACAGTGTGGCAGCAATATGTTTAGTCTGATCCAGATCAGAAGGAGAAGAAGGGAATGACTGTTTATGGTGCTAAGGAATAGTGTCAGAGTGAGACCTCTCTGTGTTAGAGACCAGCTACCAACAGCTGTAAACAACGCCACGCCGTCTTAAACATGTTTTGATACTCAGTAGTGTTGCTGCAATTGAGTTGATGTTCACGTTGGGTCTCTGTAAATCATTTTATAAAGAGTACGGTCTGTTTGAAAAGTGTCCCGAGATAACCTTTGTGATGAATTGGTGCTATACAAATAAAATTGATAAAGTGAGCAGCAACGGATGTTTACACCGAAATGGGGCTGTTATCACCAACCTATCAGCTGCTCCATCTTTCTCTGATTGACAGTCCAACAAAGGCTCCTTAAACACATCTGCCTACTGAATTCATATTGATAAGATATATATATATATAATAAAAAGATGTATAGATAATGTTGTGTATGTTGTGTTTCAGGATCAAATCTGCTCTATGAGCCTCTTGGACTTTAAGTTTGAGCTGAAATATTGATCAGAAAAAACACATTTAGACATTTACTCAAATGGTTGAGTTCTCCTGAACAGAGACATCTGTTAGGTATCTTACCTGTGTCTGTGTCCTCTGTGGCCGGTCTGGACTGAGCCCGAGGAAACTGGACCAGCAGAACCAGCAGGATGCAGAACAGCAGCAGCTGGAAGCAGCGGGGGGACGACATCATGTCCTAACACATCAACTTACTGAGACTTCCAGACCGCGAACTCACTGCAGAGAGAGACGATAAAGTCAGATTCACAAGAAGACGAGACGCTCGTGATCCTGATTACGACACTGATTTCTTCTCTTTAAGGCAGAAAGCAGTTAATGTTCATTTCACTAAGGCAGGCCAAACACAGCGCACAATGTGGATTCATCCACCGCTAAAAATAGTCCCCTGCCAAAGACTTCTAAGGATATTAAATTCACTATCGAGCAAAGCAGGAACTCAACTGCACAGCGGCAGCTCCTAAATGTGTGAATATGAAGATCAGCTGATGGACTGAAATCTGGTTTATTGTGTTAAATAAAGAGTCGGATGGTTGTGCTCTCTCCAGTGGAGTCGACACATTACATTAAACAATATAACAGAAAGAAATCTGAAAATCGCTCTGACTTTATATAATTTTGTGATGTTGTGACAAACTGCAGAGATCATCAATATGTTTCATAATCAATCGTTGCTGTTTGGACAAAATAAGCAAGAAGAAATTTAAAGAAATTGTGGATTTGAATGAAAAACTGAGATATAGCTCTACTGTGTATATTTTCTCAGTTCTCCTACAACCCCCTAAAATCAAGAAGGCCTCACGACCCCCCATGAAGCTTTGGCGACCCCTAGTGGACCAAACAATTATCAGAATAATTATCTATACATGAGTTAGAGCCCTTCTCCTAAACCTCAAGTGTCCTTGAACGCCCCAACAGAGAGCTGGCTTTACCTGGTGATTAATTAATTAACGACAACAGAATAGTTGCTGCTGTTGAACGGGCCCCAGTGGCTGCTGGGAGACTGTCAGCAGGATCCTCCCAGGGCTTTCTGGCTGCTCGCACTGTGGCAGCTGTCTCAGAGGTGAAGATGTGGTGATTTGGACCAATAAACCACCGACACCCAGACCCCCCCCCCCACAGCTCACCTGTGAATACTAAATCCATCAGGTGTGAAACAACAACGCGGTGTGGCAGTGACTCACACAGACACACAGATGTTCGCTGCCTGACACCATTTGCTGCATGTGTCACCAGGAAGGTGTGAGACCCAAACTGGTAAACACGTGAACGCTGTACGGCAGCTGAGGAGGGACAAACACAGCCTGACTGACACTGATTACCCAAATAGAATCACTGAAAGAGGGTTCGGGACATGTTATTCAGACTAATCCATAAATTCTTTGACTTTAAATATTAGAAAATGGCGGCTTCAAATGCCCAAAGATATTCAGGAGCAGCAAATCCTCCATCAGAGGAGCTGGAATCAGTTTGTACTTCAAACAGCATCAGAGCTTCTGATGAGTTAGTTCAACTCAAACTGTTTGAGGAAACCGACTTAAACCATTTAAGTTTATTTAACTCAAACAATTTAGGCAAGAAAGATATTTGATCTGAGTAAAAGTAACTCAGGTTTTTACTGTTAAGGTAACGTTACTCTCATATGCAGCATTTCTCTAAACTTATTTAAAATAAAACTGAATTTATCTGAATATCTTCTCTGTGATGGTCTCATACAGAAGCATCAGTACTGACACATTAACAGGATTTTAACATTAACAGGTTTCCACTGTTATAAATAAGGAATAAAGTCCGATAACGTCTCT
This sequence comes from Dicentrarchus labrax, assembly GCF_905237075.1. Taxonomy (NCBI): domain Eukaryota; kingdom Metazoa; phylum Chordata; class Actinopteri; family Moronidae; genus Dicentrarchus; species Dicentrarchus labrax. Next base: position 1,274,616 of record NW_026136710.1, on the reverse strand, counting down.
ATAATCAGAAATTAATGGACGTCGCAGAAGCGTCTGTCGTACAGCGAAGGGCATCATCATCATCACATTATTTCACATTTTCATACGTTTTTTACAAGCCATCACTCCGTTTCCATGGTAACAGCTGAGGTCTGGAAGAATCATCACCATCCCATAATGTTCTAATGCAATGGAGACGTTGTTTCATTGCTCCAGTAAATAGGACGAACCAGAAATACGACTTCAGAGAGCTAACGTTAAACTCAACAGGACAAACAGTAAATCTGCAGCTATCAGCCGGGTCTTTGTCCCCGAATCAATACCAACGACGGGACGAGTACTGACGGCCGCAGACAGTTTCACTGGAACTATTTAGTATGTGTCACACATCAGGAATCCCTCCCAGCAGCCAATCAGAATCCAGTATCCACCCAGACCAATGATGTACACATAATCAATAATGAATTTCATTAAGTGCAGATCATTTATATTCTATCGGGGCTTCCTGGAGTGTTTGCTTCAGTCTCTAGAGAACAACTCAGTCTGAACTTTGAAGGAGAATTAAAGGACATTAAAGATCAGCCTCATAAACAAGATGGCCTCCGGTTGGCTGCCGTCACCGAGCCCTGAGACGTCACCGAGGACAGCGACACACCGAGTCTGTCGTCCAGCTCCCAGCAGAGCGTGTGGTTGAGGGCGGCGGCCCCGAGTGCGAGGAGCGTGCCAGGTTTATGAAGACATAATTAATACGTTACACACACACACATATGGAGCACACGCCTGGACGCCGGCGGCCTCTTAAATTAATGAAGATGTTTGTGAGCGTTAAAGAGTTTTATGTGCCGCACACACAGCCAGCAAACACATCCTTCAAAATAAAAGCTGCTCAGATCCACTCAGAGCTGCATCTGAATCGACACTGTGAAACCTGACAGATCACAGTCGGGATACGTATCACGATACAGGAGCTACGATTCAATATCCAAAACAATCTGAATCAAATCTCTGTTACATTCATCATCACAGCTGTTCGAGGTTCAATCAATCAGATCGATACAATATCAGGACACAAAATATCACAATACAATATTTTTCTATATTTTGTTGAACCTCACATTTGACATTTTACTGCATTGTGTCCTTTACTTTTATTACTGCCAATGCAACTTTCAATGAAGCATCATTTTCTGCATTATTTACTTTTACTTTTGATACTTCCAGCACATTTTACTTATAATATTTACACACTGTTACTGAGGTACCATCTATAATGCAGGATTTTACTTGTAATAGAGTATTTTTACAGTGTGTTATGGTAACTTTTACTTGAGTAAATGATCTGAATGAGTTATTTCTGCAACCACTGGTTACTAGGAACTACAAAAGTAAGATGCTATTAATGTGAAATAAATGTAGATATAACACTTTTTGCATTATGCACCTTTAATTTTGATACTTTAAGTACATTTTGCAAATTAAAGTTTTACCAAAACAACACTTTCACAACAAGACTTTTACTAGTAGTAATTGAGTATTTTTATAGAGCAGTATTACTTTTATTCAAGTAAATAATCTTTATAGGATCATGAGACATTTTCTTTATTATGCAACATTACTTTTGGTACTTTAAGTATATTTTATTAATAATGATTACAGACTTTTTCTTAAGTAACACTTATAATGGAGGATTTTTACTAATAATGTATTTAATATAGTTTTAAAGTGCAGTATAACTTTTACTCAAATCATCTTTATAAGATCATTCGAGACATTTTCTGCTTTATAATCACATAGTTTTACTAAAGTACTATTTATAATGCAGGATCTTACATGTAATAGAGTATTTTTATCGTGTGTTACAGTTACTTTTAGTTATTTCTGCACCCACAGATTACTTGTTATTACTAACTACAACAGCATTGTGATATTAATGTACAATAAACAGTGAAATTCTTCACCCGTTCAGTCTCACTGACTCCTCTCTTAATAACTGACCTCTGTTAAACTTCACCTACACACCAGATTCTACAGCAGGCTGGCAGCTCGGGTCAGTTTCCAGCCGAGCACCGCGAGCACCAGGCAGGAAGGAACCTCACGCAGAGTTTTATTTAAAGGAACACAGAGGATGAAGTCAGGAGGAATAAACATTAAATAGTCAGACTCCTCATCCTCACGCCACATATTTACAGATCACTGCGACAGGAAACAAACCACACCGCCAAAATAAAGCTCACACTGCTGCTGTTATATTGAACTAATAACAGAGAAATACTGTGTTTGCAGTAATAGAAGATGTCCTCTGATTGTTTATGTGAGTTAAAGGTGAAATACTGCATTATTATTACATTAAATATCATTATTGATCCATAGATGGAGATAATTCAAACTATCTGATG
>NW_026136710.1:1192241-1267241 GCF_905237075.1 Dicentrarchus labrax | reverse complement strand
TAAAATACAGACATTTTTTAAAGTAAATTATCTAAATAAAAGCTTTGAAGGTCAGCAAAACCTTTTTAATTTGTTTCAAAACCTTTTGACTTAAAACTTAAGTTTTTTTTACAGTGTATTTATAACAAATGATGTTAAATTCAAACACTTTAAATATACTAAAATGTCAACAACACGCCTAAATACACTTACATCGGCTGAACCCCCCAAACCAAAGGTACTGGCACCGGTTTTGGTCCAGTTCAAGCTAAACTAAAACTTTAAGCGTGTGCGTCCACACACAGACCACCTGTGTCGAGTCCAAGACCAGGACCAGTAGAGTCCGAGTCAGGATGAGAGAGTCAGGACCGAATGCTTTTGCCAATTAATTTTTGGTGTTAGATTGCCAGTAACCATGGTTACCAGGTGGCCAATATCAATGCCAGGTTTAGATGAAGGGATGAACCTTCGTCACCATAAGACAGCTCTCTCTATCTCCCCCTGGTGGCTGACTGCAGTATAGACTCTCTCTCTCTCTCTCCCCCTGGTGGCTGACTGCAGTATAGACTCTCTCTCTTCTCCCCCTGGTGGCTGACTGCAGTACAGCTCATAAAGCGTCGTTGTTAGCAGACGGGACAAACTAAAAGATTGCGTTTTTTTTAGGTAATTCATTTACGTACATATGTAATTTTAGGTCGTTCTTATCATGCTGATGTTTTTCGAGTTTTTATCATCAGTTTGGTTTTTATTAGTTATTTGAAGATAAAAAATAAAAATAAAAAGGGGGTTTCACATCATGATTGACAGCTGAGTCCTTCACGCCATTGAGTCACGGGTATATGGGCGGGACCTCGATATTGTGGCGCCAACCCCGATCAGCACTGCATAGACTCTGGCACCGAATGGAAGGCTGCGGTAGTATTTATCAGAGCGAACCCCCTAGACATCATCCCTATGGATGGATACGGGGGTCAGAGGAGGCTCAGCAGTGCTGGTTGTTATTTATTTTGAATCCGAGGCAGCGATCAGCTGGCAGAGCAGAGTCACACTCAGTCATTATTTTGGACATTCCCAGTAAGAGCACTGTGCAGATGTCTCTGCCACAGCAGCAGCCCCAGCCCCAGCCCAGCACTAACTACTGACCCCGTTAAACCACACAGTCAGACCAGTCTGGACCCACCCAAACCTGGAGCCAGAGCCAAACCCCAGACTCTGGACAGACCAGAGCGGAGCAGGGCAGAGCCAGGACGTGCCTGGCCAATAAAAAGCAGCACATTCCTGTTCGCCAAACTCAGCCTCAAGACTTTTTTTCCTGAACTCCGACGGCAGCAAACACAGGTGCTCCTCTCACCAGATCCCTCCGACAAACGGTTTCACAGCAGAACATTACAGAGAGCTCTGCATCACAGTTTACTTTAGCTTGTAATCAACTATTTAAATTATAATTATGGATGTTTCTTTTTTCATAGCTAAAACTTTAAAATGAAAGCAAAGACTGAGGACCGATCCGAATGGCAATCAGGTTGAGAAACAATATTATTGGTAATGGTGTTTTTTTCAGGTTTCTTTCATAGAGACTCATCTGTATTGTTAGTTTGGATTTATTAATTTGGATAAATAATTAATCATCTGGCTCGGGCCCAAAACTGCTTCGGTGTTGCGGTCTCGATTTGAGATTTTACACAGAGCTCAAAATTAAGGTTGTAAAACGTCTTTATATTCTGGATTTAACATTTTGGGAAGAAAAGTAAAAGTATTTATGTGTAACAGCCAGTTTCTGGTCTAGTTGACTAGTTCAGATCCTGATCCTGTTTGCCTCTCCTCCTCAGCCACTCCAGGAAAGTCTGTGTTGCGGTGAAGTGTTTTGGAGTTTTTCCAGGTCCACTTCAGCTGTGGAAAGCCCAGAAACCGTTTTTATGCAAATTAGAGCTGCAGTGACCTCGAAGGCCGAGTCGCACTGGCTCAGTCCACTCCCTCCTGGATCCTCTCTGGGTCTCTGTCGGAGTTGCATGTTGCTCAACGGGAACGTCCCGAAGGCTCTCCGTGTAATTTAGGCGCCGTGTTCAACCCCACTGAGCTCCAGGCTAATGACAGAGTCTGGGTTCAGGGCTGGGCTACAGGATAATGCTGCCTGTGTGTGAGAGATAGTGGAGAGAGTTTAACAGCCTTCAGTGTGATAACGTGCTGTGTGGTCTTTTACCGCTCGTACGCTGTACTCCAGTTGTAAACATTTGTGTGTTTTTTTTTTGTGTGTTTGTGTGTGTGTGTGGTTCTGTCTAGGAGTTTGGATCAGCCCCCCCCCCCGCCCTCCGAGGTCACGGAGGCTGCAGCCGCAGGGAGATTGTTGTGGAGCTGGTTGGAGGTTTTGTGGTTTCTGGGTGGGACGACAACTAAATGTTTCCATCACACTGACAGCAGTACACGGATACTATATTATACTCGCTGTAGGTAAAAGTACACAGATACTATATTATACTCGCTGTAGGTAAAAGTACACAGATACTATATTATACTCGCTGTAGGTAAAAGTACACAGATCTTATACTCACTGTACACAAGTATTTTAAGCTTCATGCAGTAAAAGTAAACATAGTGCACTACAACGTCTCTGACTGATATCTTACTGTATGTGACATAATCAGATTGTTAATCAATGTTAATCAATGATCACTGTTTGAACCACTTTATATACAATTAGCTAGTGTAGTCCACTGGTTCCCAACATAGGGGTTGGGGCCCCTCCAGAGGGTCACCAGATACAATCTGAGGGGTCGAGAGATGATTGATGGAAGAGAGGAAAAACGTTTTCTCTACGTTCTCTAACGCGCACAGTTTAGGGCAGATTGAGAAACATTTTGCAACAGTAAGCAAAAACTGTGTGAAACTCAATGTCAGTCCTGTGCAGACCTTCAAAAGTCCACAACACACACACACACACACACACACACACACACACACACACACACACACACACACACACACACACACACACACACACACACACAGCCTCCTCCCTCCATAAAAGAAAGAGAGTTTGAGACAGAAACACCACAAACTCAGGAATGTGGAGTTTACATGGGCAGCTTTATTTGGCCTGAAGAAAATGTTCCCTCATTGAGCTCAGAAAGCCACATCCCACACACACACACACACACACACACACACACACAAACACACACACAGATATAGACACACGCCCATACACATAGACACCCACCCACATAAAGAATATAGCTGTATAAACACCCACAAAATACAAAGTAAAAGGTCCAAATAAAGTTCCATCTGTTATTAACATTTAATATTCCAGAATATAATTGAGGAAGATGAACCACTCGTACTCGATGAAGAGTTCAGGAAACCTTGACGACTTACACAGCGGAATTTATTGAGGCTCGGCCCGAGGAAAACAACGTCAGCCAATTCATGTGTAACAGAGAGCAGTTGCCAACCCGATTCTTTCACACAATGCATGCAACATTTCAGATGAGTCTCCAGACTCAAGTCTCCTGGTCTTTAACCTGAAGCTCTGGCGGTCTTCTACCTGCCCTTGCTGACATGTTTGTCACAACTCACTCTCTAGGTGGCGAGAATCGATTTCCCCTGGACCCTCCTGAATGCAGAGATGTCTAGGTTTTTGGATCAGAGCTGTGAGGACCTCATTTCTCTATCCTTCTTTAGCATGGTCTTTACCTTAACCCCTGTTGAGTGTCCGAACTCCTCTCCCATAATGTTTTCTTTCTGTAAGGTTTATTCTGTCATCCATGGATAGACTCAATTGAAACACTCCACATACACCAGTATGCAAAGGCTCGAATGGTCTTCACATTGAGTGTCCGAACTCCTCTCACACGAATCACCCAACGCCAATGTTGCAGAGGCAATTCTTTAAATAAAGCATGTTAAGTATGCTCTCTTAAGTATGGTCTTTCTGTATTCAGCATCCATTTCAGTGACACATTCATGAGTTCAGGGGCAACGATGAGTCTTATCATGTCTTTGGATGCTCAGTGAAGTCTCAACCTCCCGTTGTTTACTTGGACATAAAGTGTAGTTAGACACAGGGTTAAAGGTTTATGCACAAAATAGTCTGTTGGACTGGTTGTGTATAGATTACAATAACCAGGTCCAAGAGTTACATAGGTACTTAAAAATTCATCACTGGTTGTTTGGGGCAGAAAGGTTTCTGGGAGTGTTGAGAGTCTGCAGGTATTCAGTCGGTATCAGCTGCAGAGGGGACTGACCGGTTATTTATAATGTGCTGTACACATATAGGCAGGCTGAATGGATTTATGATAGTGGATATATGGGCACTGACATCGTAGATATAGGCTAACCTAATAAATGTGCCAGTATGCGCCAAGTAAAGAGGGATTAGTATCTCATTTGTGAGACTCACAGGAGCCAGATTTAAAAATGAATCATAAAAACTGAAGCAGCAGAAACACAAGCTCTTAAAAAGCTCCTACATTTCCCATAATGCAACTGGATAGAATGCTTTCATTAGATTTTACCACTGATCCATTGTTCATATAAAAATTTGATTAAAGCAGTTTTAATAAAGTAAGTACGTAAGTATGTGAGATTATTTTGTTCACTCACATACAAGAAAGGGCTTCAGTCTTGTTATTCATATAAAAGATGTCTTTTCCAATAATATGGTCCTAAAAATAAAACAAGACGGTATTAAGGATGATAGTTCCAGTGATGTCAGTGGAACAGATGTGACGGTGACTCAGCCATTAATTCATCTGAGTGGGTTGCTGTCATTACAACATCAAGACAGACATGTGGATGGACTGAGGTTTAAACTTACTACTTTTTTACTACTAATTTAAACTAACTAAGCTTACAGAGTGGGAGAGATGAAGGATGAGCTCATACTTTGCTTGAATCTTATTTGAAAAATGCACTTTATTGTAATTTGGGTAATCCAGTACTTATTTGGTTATTGTTGTTACCAAAAAGTGGTTTTAAATTAGACCTCTACCAAAAATGAAACATAAATTATTATTTCTGTGCTGACGACACTCAAATCTTTCTCCCTTTAACAGCTTGTGAAACTACAGTTCAGTACTGGAGTTATTTTTTCCAGAAACAGCGTCCATTTTACTCTGGCTATTCCATATTTTGGGACAAACCTGAAGACGAGCCGAAACCTACAAAGACTGGACTAACCAACATAGAGACCGTTTCCACCAACTTGCAGGGATTATTTTTTTTTTGCCTTTGACAGTCAGGAAGGCGCATAAACCTGAAGACACATTCCTGAGTAAATACACCAGACAACACATTGAACCACTGCTCAGTAAACACTGGAGCTCTGACGCTAAACAAACATGGATGCCAACCAGCAGCTTGCACTGTTTATATGCAGCGACATTAGTGTCGAAATGACCAAAAAAGGAGGAAAAAAAGCTAAAAGTTTGGTAAGATCCTGGATGGAGAGGCGTGTAGGACTGTACAGCCTACAGAGGAAACTAGAGGTGAGTGAACTTGTGTAAAATGAAGCTAACTTCAGGAAAAGCTGCGGACTCTTTACATATCAAAGACATACGATTTAACTGACCTGGATTGGAACAGACCAAATCATATTCATCATCGGCTCTCCATGTTGGGTCACATTACTTTAAAATGTAGTGACTGTCAGTGTCAGTGACTGAATACTAATTACATGGCAATTTTTGTAACCAAGAAATGTAATCCATTGGATCATAAAAAAGGTAATCTAAATGTATTATTGGGGGCGGCTGTGGCTCAGAGGCAGAGCGGGTTGTTCCTTAATCGGAAGGTTGTGGGTTCGATCCCCGGCTCCTGGTGCCACATGTCGAAGTATCCTTGAGCAAGATACTGAACCCCAAATTGCTCCTGATGCCGTGCATTGGTGTGTGAATGTGTATGAATGAGTTAGTTTCTGTTCAATGGACTTTGCCATCACTGTGTGAATGTGTGTGAAAGGGTGAATGTGGCACGTAGTGTAAAAGCGCTTTGAGTGGTCGGAAGACTAGAAAGGCGCTATACAAGTACAGGTCCATTTACCATTTACCATTATTTCTGGATTACTTCAAGATCAAACACTGAAAATATTGCACTTTATACTAAAGAAATAACACAAATATATATATTTTTCAATCTCTCAAAAGATTTTCAATTTAAATAAAATCAGCTTAACATATTCAAATCAAATAACACATTTTTTTCCATGTTGAAAACAATTGTTTTTGTTAGCATGGTTATGGCAATAGATACAATTCCAACACTGTTTATTGATCCCAGTTTGCAGAAATATTCAAATACACTAAAATAACACATTTATACCACTTTCAAAAAACTTCACAGGATTATCATAAAGTGGGCTTGTCTGTAAAAGGGAGCATTGTGGGTACCCATAGAGGTCAGAGGTCAAGGGATCCCTGTGAAAATGGCCATGCCAGTTTTTCCATCATCAAAATGTTGTTTGAGCGTTATTTAGCCCCTTTCACAACATGCTTGGTACCAATGGATGTGTTAGGTCATCAGGTTTTATATGATACCAGTATCTTTACTCCACAGTGCGAATGGACAAGGGAAGGATAATGGATCATTCCCTTATCAAGGTCTATAGAGGGTTAATAAACCATTGGTTATAATGAAAACAAAGACATATTTTAAAGATGTGATCAAATTAACTTATCCTTGACAATGTAACTCTGATCTAATTAGAATCTGGGCTGGTTACCTATTACGATTATGTAATCCCAATTACATGTAATCAGTTACAACCCAAAAGTCCTAATTTGTGTCCCTGCATTTAGCCAAAAGTTTGTTTTGCTGGTTTGAAACTTCCTACAGAGAGACCCTCTATCCCAGCGGTACAAACATCCTTCTGCAAACACCCCAAACCCTGAAAAGTGTTATTGACCAAACTGTAATAAGCACACTCAGCTCTATAAGGTGTGCAGAGACCAGCCACTTCAACACAAACACTTCCAGCCCACAGTCATGCATTTTATTCCCGGTGAATGAGCCAAGAACCCAGTATAGTCTGACCAACCATGAAGTGAAGCAACAGTTTCCTATAACACACAGTGAGTAAAGCACGGGGGAGTGTTGTGTTTGGCAGCTGTCAGAGCGGTTTATATGAACCAGGCCACGACACAGCTGATGTTGGTTAAATTAAAAACACAACACGATATGGATCCAAGCTGCAAAATATGACATCAGTGAACATTTCAGATGAGGCAGTGCTCATGAGCCTCCTTATTCTAAAGGTGATAGTTATGCTCAAAGAAGGACTAGAAGACCAAACGAAGACCAAAATGAAGCCTTATACCACTATCTCTGAATGCCAGACTGTCATTTCAGCTCGCAGTTGAGTTTCTGGTGTACTGTTACCTTGATCAGCAGATCTGAACTACTGAGTTAAAACACCAAAGTCACACAATAACCCATCAAGGTGTTGGTGGACCAGCAACTTCCGTGTTCTGCAAGGTAAAATTATAGCTGTTTTCAATGGAGTCTGGTTGTTTCTCGTCAGAAAGGAGCTGTCTGAGGGCACGTAACTTTACTGAAGTCGTCGTTAGAAACTGTTTGGTAAAGGTCAGGCACTTTCAATAAATACTCAGCAGGGGATTGGATGAACCATCTGTCTATCACCGTCTAACACAGGCGAGCTTCAGCCAATCAGATCAATGAACCATATAACGCTGACAGACTCTTATTGAGCGAAAACAGCTTTTCCATTGAAAAAAGCCTTCAGTGCTGTTCTTTGCTGTTCCAATGAAGAAATACTCTCCAGTTCTCATAGAACTGATGCTAGCAGCATCTACGCTAAACTCTTTAGCAGCCGCCATTGTTGTTTTTGTTAAACTGCGCTCGTAGCTCATGCTGTGATTGCCAGACTGATGCATAGCCTGAAGCTCTTTTGATTTCATAACTACTATTTTGTAACTATTCAAATTATGTAATGGTCAATCTCAGGCCATTTTATTTAGTTTTTACATGGTAAATCTTAAGATTTTGCATCAAGACTGAGTTGTTAGCGTCTTTTAGCAAATACATTAAATGTAACTACATAGCATCAATGCTAATAGCATCCACATATAAAAGATGGACGTTGTGTCTCCACTTCCCCTCAATGTACAAAAATCAGTGTTCGAGGTAGTTTTCATTGGTACGGACCTCACTTCAAACATCCAAACTAACCCTTTAAACCTGCAAAAACTGATTTCTTTGTCCACTTGTTTGCAGCAGAAACACATTATGAACATTAACCTTTGAAGCTGATATGTAACAGTCACAGAGCAACATGTGTTGGGGTCGTGTTTGAGGGGGATCGTATGTCAGTGTTGTGTTTACACCTTGTTTTGGCCCCCGAGTGGCCACAAATCAATTAACGCAGCTTTAAGGAAGAGAAGTCTGTGTTCATGATGTGAGCTTCAGATGATAAACTCCTCTGTGGCTGTGGTTTACTGATGTGTATTGAACTATGATTGGACCAGTTGTTGTTTCTCAGCCACAAACCACCAATCAAGACCCTCCACCCACAGCCTCATTCTCCACGTAAACACAGCACCACACTTTGGATAAAAGACAACGGATATAGCAAAGCTGAGGGAACACAGCTCCATCGTGTTCTTGCAACAGAGATCGACTGTTGATTGTGTGTTTTTTGGGGGCCCGACCTGTTTACATGTTCCTGTGTTTACACCAGAGCTAGAATGCATGTGTACATAAATAAACCACAGTAAACTGTCGCCGCAGCCAAATCACCATCTGTGACGGTTGCAAACAAGATGGTGGAGGGTTGGGGTCAGGGTCCGGAAATGGAGGTTTGGACCGGAGCCCGTCGTGGTGTTTTCCATCAACACCACAGAGCAGAACAGTGCAGGCACTTAAAGAATCAGTCTGATGATAAAACACTTTACTGTCAACAAATCCTATAACAAGTACTGCCTGATGAATCTTCTTCCTCTGGGCCATAGAGCTCCAAACACTATTAAAGTCCATGAAACATATATAAACATAAACATATGTAACATATATACTGCTGTATAAACATCTAGGGAAAGACTGACTCGGGTATTGATTGACGTTTATAGCCCATAGTGCAGAGTGTGCGTCGCCGGGTTCGGCTCCTGGCATCCTGGAGCGGAGTCAGTTGGTTTAGCTGCCTGGCTGACCGATCTAACGGCAGTTAGCAGTTGGCTACTGAACAATCTGTCCATCGGGAAACTCTAGAAAAGACCTTGGTGCTGTAATGTTATTCCCTGTCAGTCTCGGAGGCTGTGTTCGATCCCGGTCCGGCTGCTGAGCCCGGTTCTTTCGCCTGCCCAGCGACTCATTAGCAAGTTAGCTACATTAGCTAAAGCTATTTGTTAGGAACTAGCTGAGCAGCTGGAGGACGTCAGAGGGAAAACCAGGAAATATTTTCACCAGAAGTTCCACCAAAATCACTGAATACAGTTATAAAGCTGAGCTAACTAGCTAATGTAGCTATAAAGTAGGTCTTCTGTAGAGTAATCAGTGAGGCCATAGATGTCTGCAACACATCGGCCCTCAGAAACACGTCATAAAAGAGAGAAAGCATTTCATTGGACGCAGCCCCGAGTGCAGGATGAGTCATCAACTACTATTATTGCTTTTAAGGAACTCTAAATTACCATTAATAATACCTAAAACAGTCACATTTTGACTTCAAGGGGACACTGTAGTTTATTTACACACAGTCCTACTGCCCCAAATTCTCACCAGAGCACCAAATGTGGATTCATCCGCTGCTGAAAATAGTCCCCAACTAACGCACAATCTCCTTCTGTTGGTTCGATAAAAACAACATCGAGCAGTAGAAATAACAGAACCATTTTTTAAAATTAAAACTATATATTTCTGAGGTGGTTTTTAAAATATTTTACTCAATTCAAACTTTAAATGCAGCTTTTACCTGCAGTATTTTTACACTGCGGTATCACTACGTCTACTTCTTTTACTTCTGCCATTGAGTGTTCCTGTTGGGATGGAAGCTCTCACTCTTCAGTCAATTACAGCTGACACTGAGACAACACTGCCCTCTGCTGGATTATCAATATAAAACATCTACAATCATTCTCCTTTATAGGTTTTCCAAATGTTAGACTCAATTATAATCATTTTTGCTATCGCCAAGACACAAAAACTTGCACTAACTCACGTATCTTTTGACCAGGTACGATAAACCATAAACACATCGTCAACTAAAAACACATTCAAAACTAAAAGCCTGTATTTTGTTTGTTTCCACATCCACAACATTGCCATTCAAATAGCACAGTTCACCCAGTCAATCACCTGCACCCAGAATGCACCTGTGAAAACACCTGTAACCAATTAGCTGACTTAGTAATCAGAGCTTGAACTCTATAAACAGAATTCAAATTTGCACTGCAGTGGATTTTAAGATAGATGTACCTTTATTGATAGGAGAAATTCAAAATTGACACAGCAGCAGAGGGGAATGTAGTGTTAGTGTTAGAGTAAGGAAGATTACATCAGCAAGTCTGAGCCTGAGGAAAGGGTTGGGAACCACTGTTTCACATCTTAATTATACGATACAAAGGTCCTTTTGCCCCTGTTGTGAACACCAACCTGGTTATTTTTGGGGTCGCGACTCTAAAAGGTTAAGAAGCTGCAGTAGGTAACCTTATTTTTTTGTCATATTTACTTAAACTTTCATTAGATCCTGACAGACGAACATTAGATGACAGATATTCTGGAAAATAATCAGGTTCCTCTGGCTCCTCCTTTGTGCTCCTAATGACATTTGCAAGAACCCACCAGACCCGAATGAAAACAACCAATCAGTGGCAAGAGTGATAGTTGATTGTTGAGTCAAATGAAGCTGCTTTGGGACCCTGGGAATGATCAATTATCTTCAAGCTTACAAACCAAAGTGTACATGTTTTATCAAATGATCTACTGCAGCTTTAAGGGAAGGTTACAAAAGTCAATATCATCGCACACTGTCAACTACAGTGAGCCACGCAGAATGATGAGTGGACCCGACAGAGTTTTTTGCCAGACAGGTGTATTCTCCAGCATCGTTCAGAGTGACCTTCCTCAGAATCAAAACCTTCATGTCTTTATCTGCTGTGTTCAGATCTGCAGTCTGGAAAAAAGAGAGAAATGTGACATGAGACAAATAAAGTCAGAGGAAAAACTCCAAGACACTCTTTAGAACAATTACAATACCTTGTTGTCACTGTGAAGTTAGAACTTTGTCAAAAGGAGTCAAAAGCATTCATGTTTTCTTCAAGGTGAGTTTTAATTTCTCTTAATATCAATTAAAATGAATTTCTAATCAAAAGAGAAACATGAGTTGCATAACGTGCTATCAGACAATGGGCCTCATCTTCACATTCTTATCTTACCTCATACTTTTGTTTGTGCTGTGGGCTCGTACAGGTGGTCAACAAATTCAGCAAACACTCCTAACTTTAGGTTTCTGTGTAAATCACCTGCGTCAAAATAATAAATGCTACCTGTGTGTAACTAACCCCCGATAATACCATTTACGTCAAGGTCTGGGTGAATACTGGATTCTGATTGGCAGCTGGGTGTCCATTGATTCCTGAAGTAGGACACGTCCTCCTTTAGTGTCTCATCCTCTGAACCCTACAGCCCCGACACTGCCCTCTGAACTCACGGATACTATAAGAGATCCTACCCACATCCCGTCCGCTATTCAGGTCACCACTACAGGCTGCTGCCGTCAGTACTCGTCCTATTGTTTGTGAAAATCGTGATATTGATTTGGGGACAATGACATGGCTGATAGCTATTAAACTTAATGTTATTAAACTTAATGTTATTAAACTTAATGTCAAAAACTTTCATATTTTATTTTCCGCCTGTATCCCAACAATAAACACTGGGGAAAATGAGCTAGAGCTGTCCTTTGGCTTCCGTAGACACCTGTCAGTTCAATCTCAACTACCTGCAGTTTAACTAAATTTGTGTTTGCTTACGAACAATGACTGAACTGAACGAACCTGGAGAACGCTCACATACGAGTGTTTGAGCCACTGGACGTGAGGTTGCGGGTTGCCGATCACGCGGCACAGAAACGCCACGTCACTGCCAACAACTGCAGTTTGGTTCGCCGGCAGACCAGTCACCATTGGTCTGTGAAGAGAACGCTCTGGAACAGAGAGTTTAAACAGCGGATAATTGTGTATCTTAAATCAGCCCATAGAACTTCCAACCACATTGAGTTTTGCTCAATGAAGATTTTACACCGAGTTATTGTGTTAACTTATTATTGTAAATTACTGCTTTGTTTGATTTTATGATGATGATACGTTGCTGCTTGTCTTTACCTGTGGCTGTAAGTTGTCCTTGAGTGCTTTGCACAGTGCCTATGAACAAAATCTGTTATTAATGATGATTATACAAGATACTAAACATGTAAAATGTGATTATCTCAGGTCAGCATACAAACACCACCTATTAATATTGTAATATACCTTCGATTACAGTGAGCCACGCAGAACGATAATTGATTCCGAAAGAGTTTCCAGCCAGACAGGTGTACTGTCCAGCATCGTTCAGAGTTACGTTCCTCAAAGTCAAAACCTCCATTTCTTTATCTGTTGTGTTCAAACCTGTTGCCTGGAAAAAAGAAATGTGTCATGAATAAACATTAAATGTGACTTAAACACGCTTTTCCCTCTACAATCAAATATTTAAATACAACATACCATACTGTTGGAAACTGATTACATTAAAATTATGAGTAAAACAAATTCAGTTTTGTAAGTTAAATAAACAAGTAGCTTAAGTCATTTTAAGTGACACTTTATCCTTTTTATTTGTACTTTGAAAACAAAATACCTAGACAAACCTAACAAGGACGAAATTTTGATTTCAGAGGTGGGGGGGCACAAGTATTTTTAATAAAACTAACTCTTTCAGTTCACTGTGTTTTCTAGTAGTTCTATTGCTACTTTTAACAGGCTTCAGCTTGAGCGGCCGTTTTCCGCTTGGTCCTAGTGCTTGACGTGTTTCTGTGTACTATAGTGTAACATTGTTTTTGGACGGTAAAAACTGCAGAGGACCAAAACGGCCTTTTGAAAAAGTGCAGGGGACATGTCCCCTGTGCCCCCCAACCCCCCAACCTCCACACTATGGGACTTTGGTCTCCGGGTCGGAAAACGAGTGCTTTACGGCAGTAGTGACACAAAATTGACCCAAATCCAAATCCAGTCCCAAATAGATGGAGGAATTTCAATTCCTAATTCTTATACAAGTAATATTCATACTTAAAATAAACAATTTCATAGTACTTCGCATCTACGCTGAGTAAGAGTTTTGTGCAAAAGGTATTAACGACTTGATCCAAATAAAGGCAGGTTGAGTTCAATGGTTGAAGCAAATAAAAGCTCAGGCTATTATTAGTTAGCTGCACAACAATACTGCACTGGAATGATAGCTTTTTAATCAATTATTCATTTGACAGAATACCAATCAGCAACTACTCTAATATTTGATAAATTGTTTAAATCGTGTTTTAAGCAAAAATGCCAATTTGTATATCAAGGTTTTAAAAAATCCTTTGGTTTTGAACTGTAGTGATCATTTTTCAGACCTAACAAAATCAATCAAGGAAAGTTAATAAGAAAATAACTATTAGTTACACCTGTCACAGGTGTAAATCTAAACTATTGGTAGTATGTCTAGTCTATGTTTACTTAAGAACGGAGACTTATACACACAAACCTTGAGAACGCGGATGTACGGGAGTCCGTCCGGTCCCTCTCTTCTGCCATTGATGGTGATGTGTTTGAGCCACTGGATGTGAGGCTGCGGGTCGCTGAACACGCGACACACAAACGTCGCGTCACTGCCAACCACTGCGGTTTGGTTCGCCGGCAGACCGGCCTGCAGGATTGGTCTGTGAGGAGAATGCTCTGGAACAGAGGAACAATGTAAGAGGTCACCAGCAACACAATAATTTACCATCAGAAGACCACAATAAACTAGTTTAATTAAAAATGAAAAAAACCTTGTGTAAACATTGCACAGGTAGTTTTCTTACCAGAGACATTCAGCTGGTAGGTGTGTTCAAGACTACCGTATTCATTCTCCACCACACATGTGTAGTTCCCTTTATCCGACGGGACCACTGACTCCATTATCAGAGTCCACATGTGGTCTCTGATCTGAAAGATTGAGGATAAAAAATACAATCAAAACAACTGGTTGGACTTCTGTTTGTTTTCTCTTTACAGGAACGGTGAAAAACACACCTTGAACCCTCCGATTCTTTGGTCCTTCCTGAACTCTTTCCCGTTCTTGTACCAGCGCAGGGAGGGAACTGGGTTTCCCGTTGCCTGGCATCGAAACTTCACAGTCCTGCTGGCTGGAACGGTGTGAAGCTGCTTCTCCATCTTCTCTGGCATTACCCACTGCGGCGCCAACGCTAACGAGGTAAACACGGTGATTACAATGATAAAATGGGAAATACAAATAAAAAGACATTTTCTCCATAGAAATGAAATAGTTTAAAGGGGCACCTATTTCTGGAGATGCAATTGATCAAAACAATAATAACTTTTGGTCTTTTATTGCCTCTAATTGATCTTTTGCCCAACACTAAAGCCATAAACATGTTTTACAATTCATCTTTTAAAAAGACCCATCCCTGCTCAAAAAGGTCTGATTACCTTCCCGTAAGCAACTGTCCCCCATGACAATTAACTGTTTGTGGAATCGATGTGTTTATCAAATCAAACTGTTTATTAAAACTCAGTGTGCCTGGTTGGACTGGGTTGGTTTCTTTTGGAGTTCACAGCACTTCCAGGAACACTGAACTGGTTCTATTCTCAGTGCCAGAAAGCAAAGAGCGTACAGGAGGGAAGTGGTTCAATCTGAGGGAATACGACAGAGTGAGGTGGGAAATTGAAAGCAGGCTTTGTTCATGAACAGAAAGAGAGACTGAATCTGAAAGAAAAACAAGAATTTACAAGCTCAGTAACAACTGTATCACATAGACTCAGCTGGAGCCAAAAAGACAAACACACACACAGAAAGTAAATACATGCATGTGCACACAAACACAGTTTATATTATTCTCATTTACACTTCCCCAAAGATGGTTTTGTGGAAGTATGACATATAATAATACTATTTCTACATAAACAAGCCAAGGGGATGTCTTCAGATGTCTTCTACCATCTGGCCTACAGTCCAAAACCCAAAGATATTCAGTTTAATGGCATATTAGACTAAGAAAAGCAACACAATGTCATATTTGAGAGGCTAGAACCAGGGACACTTTTCTGTCCATCAATTAACTGACTAATTGTTTCAGCACAAGTCTGACTAACTAGTTTGACCCCTGGGGGGAAACCTCAACCAAGATCCTGATTCTGTTTACGTAGACTTAAGATAAGTTTGTGCTTATGCTTTGTTGCAGTCTTATCCTGTTTGGAGCACACATACAGATCTGGAGTCTCAATTAAGCTGCAATATGGATCAGAAAAAAAACACATTTGAACAAAGAAAAGAGTTGTGACATCCACACTCAGACGTCTGTAAAATATCCCACCTGTTTCTGTGTCCTCTGCGGCCGGTCTGGACTGAGCCTGAGGAAACTGGACCAGCAGAACCAGCAGGATGCAGGGTAGCAGCAGCTTGAAGCAACAGGGGGACGGCATTGTGTCCTGAAACGTCAACTTACTGAGACTTCCAGACTGCCAACTCACTGCAAGAGAGGAGAGTGACCTGATACGATGTACAGATAAGAATAAATGAGTAGGAGATTTAGAGGATGGGTTACAGGTTTGGAGGTGTTTATGCTGCAGGTTTCCACAACTGACTGGAATAGTGAGTCATGCTTACTCCACATATTTCATCCCTCAGTCACTGAACTGTAACAGTCTCATTAACCAAACTGCTGCTGGGAAATGACAGAGTAGTCAAACAAAGATGTAGCTGTTGTTGAACTAATAACAGACAAATATTGTATTTAACTCACATATTAATGACAGTATTCTGTTAGCAACAGTACACAATATTTTTAATGCAGGAAATTTACCTGTAATGGAGTATTTTATAGTATAGCATCACTTGTAAAAATAAAGCAGCTTAAAAGTTGTAGAAAACATATATTTTAAAGGACAATTCCGGCGCAAAATGAACCTGGGGTTAATAACATGTGTACCGAGTTGGTTCGGTCTCTGTCTCTATGTTTTCATTCTAATCGACTGTGACCAGTTTTAGCACAAACCGCTAATTAGCTTATAACGCTGGTCAACGGGGCATCGAGTAAAGTGAAAAGAAATCTATTTCTATTCCACTAACAAGACTCAAAATAGCACCACACTTACACGGTAGCATAATGAGGGCCCCTACTTGTAAACCGAAGCATTGAGAACTTTGTAGGTGTACAGACAGTTTATTAAGAAGATAGTTTAGAACAACAGTAGCGTTCATGCAGGTCAAATGGAGCCGTACCTGTGTCAGCTGGTCCACAGTATGCTGTTATATCCAAGGACGTGAAGTCACAGTTGGTAAATCAAAGGTTACATTCCCTTAAAAACATTAGCTGCTGTTCTGTTTCTGGGAATTGAAAATCATCGACTGAATCCACCTTTTTTTAACTGTGTGCTTCTTGAAAATATGGAGAGCCAAATGTGTCACAATTCGTCTCAATTTCCCTGGCGTTTGTAATTGCCATCAGACATTTATAGATGTGTTCTAATTGCATTTTTTCTACAAAATTATAAACAGAATTAAAATTTATACATGGAAACTACTTCTATAGAGTAAGGAGTCTTAAAATTATATTGTTTTTTTGAGCATTTTTGAATGAAAAAACACATTTTTAGTTAGAATCCTGAATCGTAAATACATGTCCTATACCTAAACCTGCGTGAATATTGGTTGTAAATGAATCGATTTATAATGATTTTAATTGTGGATAAATCTCCTGCCTTGACTGATATACACACACATTGTTCATGATGTCTAAAAGTGCGGGGCTTTGATTTTGTCTCAACTTTCTCCAGAACTGCTCATCCAAACAACTTTATACTGGATAATGCTCTCCCTTTGGTCCTCAGCAGTACACTCACCAAGATACAATAAATAAAGTTAAATTAAATGAATGGTGGAGATTAGAGCACCGTTTATAAATAATAATACTTTAAATGTCAGGGAAACTGAGACCAATTGTGACACTTTTGGTATTCCATACCAGCCGCTTGCTTCTGGAGAGAAAAACATGGTAAAGTTCAATGACCTAAACTTTTTCAGTGGGTGTTTCTACCCACATATTTGATTAATACCCCTGTACCATCAGTAAAATGCCTGGACCTTGTTCTCCTCCTCCCCCAGGAAGACTCCTGCACTGTGTGTTCAGCTCCCTACTCTTTGTCTGGCAGGAGCAGGAAGGGAAATGGTTTCTGTCTGAAAACCACAAACCACAGAACATTTACTGAAGTAAAAGTACTAATAGCACTACGTACTGCACTTAAATACATGCTGAGCTGGACTATGTGGGAGTTGAACATATGTTTATATTACTTTGGTTCATTTGAAACCTATTATTCAATGCAATTCAATTCAATTCAATTCAATTCAGTTTTATTTGTATAGCGCCAATTCATAACAGAAGTTATCTCAGGACACTTTTCAAATAAAGCAGGTCTAGACCGAACTCTTTATAACATTATTTACAGAGACCCAACAGTACCACCATGAGCAAGACCTTGGCGACAAGGGCAAGAAAAAACTGCCTGTTAAAAGGCAGAAACCTAGGACAGATCCTTCGGCTCTAGGTGGGTGGGAGAGAGAGAGAGACAGAGAGAGACAGACAGACAGACAGACAGGTGCACAGTAACAACAGTATTGGCAATGGCAATCTAGCAGGACCATGGCAGGAGGCTCCACCAGGATCGATAAGAACCTGCGAGACGAGAAAGCACAAGAACTCCGGGGAAGAAGTGAAGTTAGTAACATGCATTAATGGGACATGAATGAGTGCAGAAAGAGAGAGGAAGAGAGGAGCTCAGTGCACCATGGGAAATCCCCCGATAGTCTAGGCCTATAGCAGCATAACTAAGGGATGGTTCAGGACTCACCTGATCCAGCTCTAACTATAAGCTTTATCAAAGAGGAATGTCTTAAGCCTACTCTTGAATGTGGTGAGGGTGTCTGCCTCCCGAACCACAACTGGAAGCTGGTTCCACAGGAGAGGAGCTTGGTAACTGAAGGCTCTGGCTCCTGTTCTACTTTTAGATACTATAGGAACCACAAGTAGCCCAGCATTCAGAGAACGTAGTGTTCTAGTAGGGTAATAGGGTACTATGAGCTCTTTAAGATGTGAATGTACATTTTATAATTCTAAATCAGTGTTTATTATTATTACTATTATTTATTATGTAAGAAAAGCATAAAAAACACATAATTGAACGGCAAACAACAGATTTATTAGTTTTCCAGAGAATAAAAAAAGGCATGTGAATAGAAATTATATGTACATGTGTTTTGACATTCAAAATTCTAATCTTAATTACACAGCAGCCAATAAGAAAGGTCAAACCATAACCATCCTCATGAATTATTCTAACGGAAAACAATCCCTTGAGGGCCTTCAAATTAAATTAGTTAAAAGTCTTTGGAAGTTAGTGAGAGCCCTGCGCCTGGTGTTTCTCTGCCAGTTTCTTCACTGCGGGCTGCAGAGAGGTAAATATCAGCCATGGTGCACCTGAAGCCATCAAATCCAAGAGATTGCAGTTCTTGGACTACAAGAGGACCTGACTGAATCCCTGGTCAACTAGATAAATGGTCAGGAAAGCAAGAGGAAGCAGCCGGGGCCTCGTTTCTAAAACTCAGAATATATGTATATATATTTTATACATATATATATATGTATAAAACTGTTGAGCGCATACCTGTACGCAGTATTCACTTGGGTATACCCAGCTGTGGTCAAAACGGTGTCTTCCGACAATTACCCATAAATGGTCAATAATAGATCATGAACGTACCGATCTGTTTAAGGAACCTTTGTTGGACGAGCAATAAGTGAAAGACACAGCTTACCAACGAAGCCTGACAGCCTGCTGAGGAGACTAAACCCAAAATGTATGGAATAACTGCTGACGTTAGGAGCTGATAAAATGTCGTCTCACATTACAACATTGTCATACTATTCCACATTGTGAATTTAACCAAAAGTAAATATAAAATCATTCTTATTCTATTTTTTATTTAACCTTGAATTTTGTATTGTTTTTTTTTTTTCCTGTGTGGTGTGTTTGGGGCGGGGGCGCCAGAAAAATAAACCACCCCGGAATAAAAAAAAAATAAATATTATTTTTTATAAAAAAAAAAAACTCTAATAAAAAAAAAAAAAAAAAAAAAAAAAAAAAAAAAAAAAAGAGAAGAGGGGAGAAAACGCAAACCTCCCACCCTCCTAAGGCCCCGCGGCCCCCAAAAAAAAAAAAAAAAAAAAGAAAGGTATAAAAAGGTAGGGAAAGGGGTTTAGGTTTTTGGTGGGGGTGGGGGGGGATTTATAAAAATAAAATAAAAAAATAAAAAATTTTTAATTTTTTTTTATAGAAGGAAAAAAAGAAAAAAAAAAAAAAAAAAAATTAATTAAAAAAAAAAAAAATAAAAAAAAAAAAAAAAAAAAAATTTTATAAAAAAAACCTTTAAAAGGGGAAGAAAAAAAAAAAAAAAAAAAAAAAAAAAAAAAAAAAAAAAAAAAAAAAAAAAAACAAAAATAATTTAGAAAATATAATAAATGTATTTTTAAAAAAAGGAAACCCCCCCCCTCAAAGAAAAAAAAAAAAAAGAGGCAGAAAGGCAAAACGGAAAACCAAGAAAAAAAAAAAAAAGAAAAAAAGATGGTGGAGTGTGGAGGTGGATCAGTGTGTCAGAGGAGACTCTGTAGAAGGACAGAGTGCCAGCAGGACAGTCAACATACACTGCTACTCTACCAGAGGAGGAGGAGGAGGAGGAGATGGATGTACCTCTCTTATTGTGCCAGACATAGTACCGACCATCCTCAAAGCAACTCAGTCTCCAGGACTGATCGTTCTCTCCAAACCGGCATTGAGTTCTGTCTCCACTCCTGCTGATTCCTCTGTAACTCACTGATATATAAACTCCTCCACTCCACTCCACCTCCCAGTAACAGCGACCAGTCAGAACATTTCTACACAGCAGCTGAGGACAGTCAAATCTGTCTGAATTTTCAGGATATGACTGATCCTCCTTCACATGAATCATCTTCCTGTTGTTGTCAGACAGTTTGATCTCTCTGTTCACTGTGTTTGTGTCGACTGTGAGTTCACAGGAATCTGATGGAGAGAACAAGACACAATACAGCTGCAGTTATTGATCTATCATCTGATCATTGATTGACACTTTGATGATTACATCAGAGCTTTGAATGAGTGATGTCACAGTGTGAAGATGGTTGAATGTGTGCTGCTTTGTTTTCACACTTACACTTCCTCAGACCTGGTCTCAACCATCGGACTCCAGCAGGCTCCACCCTGAAAGGAGGAGGGGGGTCAGACCAGCACATCCTCTTTCAGCATGCAAACATTACATCACTTGCACTTATACGTTCACATGTATAACTTAATAGCAAAACAAAAACCTAAACATATCAGCTGATATTTGTGCTACATTTCATGAGTTTCGGACCATTGTCTGACTGTCTGTGGCTGCAGCAGGCCTCTTCCTACCTGAGAGTGTCCAGTCCCCACTGTGGATCCTCCAGTGCAGCAGACAGCGTCTTCACTCCTGACTCTCCTGGATGATTGTAGCTCAGGTCCAGCTCTCTCAGATGGGAGGGGTTGGAGCTCAGAGCTAAGGCCAGAGAAGCACAGCCTTCCTCTGTGATCAGACAGCCTGACAGCCTGCAAACACACAACACAGATTACAGTTTGTCTAAAACTACTGTGAGGGTTGGGGTAGTGGTATCGACTAATGGAGAGCAATATTCATTGAGAACACAGACTTAAGATCCTAAAAAGAAATTCTAGTTTTTTGAATCCTGACGAGAAAGGAAGTTTAAAGGACCAGTGTGGAGGAACTAGTGTTGAAGGTGGAGATTAAAACCAACTGAATTCTGAGTTTGTTCAGTTTGTCTTTTCTGGCAACTGTACAAACACAGCGGTTCAACACGGTGGATTTGCTCTAGAACAGCTCATTCTAAGGTAACGGAAACTCAATGATTCATATTTTTAGGTAATTATACACTAATGTAAACATACTTATGAATATTATATTACATTTCTGCCAATAGATCTTATTAAATGTTACACAGTGTACCTTTAAACCACATATAGTCATTTAAGAAAAAAATAACTTGATCTGACCTGAGAGTTTCCAGTGTACAATGTGGACTCTCCAGGCCAGCAGACAGAAGCTTCACTCCTGAATCCTGCAGGTTGTTGTTACTCAGGTCCAGCTCTCTCAGGCTAGAGGACTGGGAGCTGAGAACTGAGGACAGAGCTTCACAGCTTCTCTCTGAGAGGTTACAGCCACTCAGTCTGGAAAGACAACAGTAAAGTTAAAACAAAAGTACTAATTGTTCTTATCTGCTGAAAACATCATTTTGTAGTCAAATATTTTCAGTTAAAGCAAATATCTACGTCCTTACAGAGACTTCTTGGAGGCTTTGACCACTGGCAGCAGCCTCAGAAGAGCATCC
Source organism: Dicentrarchus labrax (assembly GCF_905237075.1). Classification (NCBI taxonomy): domain Eukaryota; kingdom Metazoa; phylum Chordata; class Actinopteri; family Moronidae; genus Dicentrarchus; species Dicentrarchus labrax. The sequence goes on along the minus strand of NW_026136710.1, from coordinate 1,245,574 downwards.
TCTGAAGCAGAGTATTTCTTCAGGTCAAACACGTCCAGATCTTTTTCTGATGACAGTAAGATGAAGACCAGAGCTGACCACTGAGCAGGAGACAGTTTATCTGTAGAAAGTCTTCCTGATCTCACGAACTGTTGGATCTCCTCGACAAGAGAGGAATCTTTTAGTTCATTCAGACAGTGAAACAGATCAATTTGTTTCTTGATGTACTGGACTATATCCTGATTAGTTTCTGAGCTACTTCCTGTTTGTGGCAGCAGGCCTCGTAGGAGACCTTGATTGGTCTGCAGTGAAAGTCCCAGGAGGAAACGGAGGAACAAGTCCAGGTGCTCATTTGGACTCTGTAAGGCCTTGTCCACAGCACTCTGGTAGAACTGTGTCTCTGCAGATTCATATTTTCTTGTTTCAGATGTCTGGGAGGTTGATTGTTCTTCTGACAGCAGATTGACTCCAGAGCTGATGAATGTCAGATGGACATGAAGAGCAGCCAGAAACTCTTTATGAACAAGTTCCACCAAGCTGAACTTTTTCTCTTTCAGCACATTCAGCTCTCTGAAAGTGAATGGAAATATGAACTGTATGTCCTGGTTGGCTTTGTCTTCAGCCCAGTCCAGAGTGAACTTCTGTGTTAAGACTGTTTTCCCAATGCCAGCCACTCCCTTTGTCATCACTGTTCTGATTGGTTCATCTCTTCCAGGTGAGGGTTTAAAGAAGTCTCCCTGTCTGATTCTTGTTTCTGGTCTGTTTGGTTTCCTGGATGCTGTTTCAATCTGTCTGACCTCATGTTCATCATTGACCTCTGCAGTCCCTCCCTCTGTGATGTAGAGTTCTGTGTAGATCTGGTTCAGTGGGGTTGGCTTTCCTCCTTTAGCAATCCCCTCAAACACACACTGGAACTTCTTCTTCAGGTTAGATTTTAGTTTTCGCTGACAATCAGAATTACTTTCTGAATAAACACACAACAAATAAGATCATTAAGGGAACTAATGGATAAATAAACATATATCCTTCATCTGTTGAGACATCAGTAAATGTCTCATTTATCCAGCGAGTTAAATCTTTAGAGAAATCCTCTTACCGATCTGCAGACGGTCAGCCAGCTCCTCCTGCATCTAAGCATTCTGGGTAACCTGAACTTAGACCCTTTTAATCTTCTTCAGCTCGTTCTTCACAAAAGTGACAATGTTGTCCTCCAGCAGCTGGAACAGAATATTATATGAATGACTCAATCAAAGTCAAATCATGGAAGCAAACATCAGATCCATGTTGGACAGACTGACAATCCACTGGTCTAAAAAGTGCAGCATGGAGATTATTGTGAACACTATAGATGTAAAAGTAGTTGTTGTCCATGTACAGACCATAAATATGGAGTCCAGGTGTGTTTGATGCTGCTGGGCAGACTGACCACTGGGAACCTCTGAGCTCTCCTGGTCCACTCTGTGGAGGAATCATGAAGAATGAGCTCACATTATGTCTGTCCACACAGAGACAAACACAAGGTAAAGGTCCTTTGAGGACAAGTGTTGATTACAACATTGAATCAGATGTTTTACCCTGACATTGACATTGACAACAACTGTTGGTCATAGTGCTGATCCCACTGAGAATCAACTGTTCCGCCCAGTTTGCATTTTTGTCCAGCTTTCAGTTTACTGTGTTGGTTCACCAAGATGTCTGGTTTAATACTGTGGACAGAAATGCTCACTGTAGCTACTTGGATGCTACCTGTCCAGTAAGGATTGGTAGTGAGTCAAAAGAAACTTGTATGGGGCACCCTGGTAGCTCACCAGGTAAAGCAGGCGTCCAATGTACTTAAAGTGAGTCTTTGTTGAAGAGGCCATGTATTTGACTCAGACCTGTGGCCCTTTGCTGCGTGTCATACCCCTTTTCCTGCCAGTCTACAGTTGTTACTATCCATTAAAGGCAATAAAAGCACCAACATATTAAAAACCAAAAAGAATATTACACCAAATATACAGAATAATGCAGAAAAACGTGACTCAAACACCAGAGAATATTGGACCGAAACAGAGAATAGTGGTCCAAAGCCAAACAGGTTCAAAAGGGAAGTTAACCGACAACAGATGTCTGAACAGAAATGTAAGTGACTAAAACGTGACTCCCCCTCAGTGCACACTGCTGAAGAACAGCACAGCAAAGCACCTCCAGTGGAGTTGGTCAGTGTGTGGTTGTATCAGACTGCTTGTCCTGGGCTCCCACTGTGAATGTGTTTGACTGTGTGAGTGTGAGGCTGCTGGAAAAGATCATTGGTGCTCAGAGAGCTTCCATATAAGTCAGTAAAGGCTAAAAAACTGAGAATCTGATACAAACACATTTTGGTTTGGTCTTAAATCCTCACCTTTGATGAAAAGAGTGACGTCCATCTTTGGAGGACTTGGGACTATCCACAGTCCTGTCACTCTTCATGGACACATCGCTGTGTTCTGGTTCTTCCAGCTTATTCCTGACAGAAACACATAAAAAACAACATATAATATGCACCCAGAACACAGTAAAACAATGTATTTTGTCCTGCCAACCAGCAGAACTGTTTCCTACTTTATACTGGTTATACTGGTGATTCTGGTCAGCTTTAAGACGTGGGAATATAAATGTAAGTGAAGAAGAACGATGCTGATAATAAGTGTAGGCGCCAGCTAGTATTGCTTTAGGGTTTGTTGCTATGGTCACATACGGGGATGTGGGTCACGTGGTGGTGCATCAGCCAGGTAGAGAAATCAGCTGTTCACCTGGGGAATGAATGAACTGAGAGGGTGAGGGGGGCAGTCGTACTTTTGTTGACCGCATGATCTCGGAAATACACTAGACTCAATGTTTTTATGGACTGTGGGAACACTCACCGTTTGTGTTTTAGCAGCAATAAATATGCATAAATCAGCAATTGAGAGATCTTTTTATTGAACAACCAGTGCGTCTGGCAGGTAAAGTTTTTCCCCTGCTTAGCCTCTCGGCGACCATATTGTTTGTTTGATAGTTGCTGAACACTGAGTAAACATACAACAAAACTAAAAACATAAATGAGATATATCTTAATGTTATTGACAGTTTACCTCTTTGCATCAGGCAGTTGTTGTTCTTTAAAATTAATGAGGAAATCATTGGACAGGTTGCTCTTGAGGGACACACAGCTGGGTTCAGGTCCAGGTCCAGGTCCAGGTCCAGGTCCAGCAGAATCTGCTGTGTTCTGCTGCTCTGGGCTTCAACACAACACACACAGAGCTTTGAGTGTGAATAATGATGGTGCAGTGATCTGAGTGCTGAGCTGTGACATGGAGAAGAGTCATGGACAGTTAGAGATCCTCATCTCACCTCTGAGCTTTGGTCCTTGTGTCATGTTCCCCCACCGAGGCCTCTTAGAGGAGAGATTGATGTGAAATTACAGAAAGGTAATGCTGTAATGTAATCACATAATTACCTATTATTAAAAACCTTTTCAGAATGATTACTGCAACTCAGTAGCCAGTAAATTAGGTGTACTACATTAAACTACTGTAATTTTACATCAACAAATTGGCCCATTTTTCACTGTAGGTTGGGTTAGATTTAAAGAACACATACACAAATATATTTATAGTTCATCATCTTTATTTACAATTCACAGTACATTATATACTGTACATTTTAAGAAAATATATTCAAAATTATTTAGAAAACAAGAGCAAATTAAAAATACATAAAAATGTATCACCAATATAAACTTTCTTAATAAAGATTTGCATCAAAACATGAATTTTAGCATTCTGCAAAAAGTGTTTGCAAGCTGTGATATCTGCCAGGGGTTTTACTAAGTACTGACAGTGTCGGGTGCCTAAATCTTTGCATACAATTGTACTTCATTACTAATGATTACTATAGTAGAATATGTACAATACTGCAGACTTTTATTTCACCAAGCTTTCATCAACATCTAAAAGACAGTCCCACATTGACTGTAGACTCAACTTTCTACAGAGAACACAGAGACACTGAGGAAGCATATGAACCAGATTTAAACCAGAACCCAAACCCAGGATAAAGAGGTTGAGTGAATGTGGTGTTGAAGGTGTGGAGATGGATCAGTGTGTCAGAGGAGACTCTGCTGTAGAAAGACAGAGTGCCAGCAGGATAGTCCACATACACTGCTACTCTGTTAGAGGAAGAGGAGGAGGAGGAGGAGGGGGGGGAGGAAGAGGAAGAGGAGGAGGAGATGGATGTTCCACTCTGATTGTGCCAGACAGAGAAACAACCATCTTCAAAGCAACTCAGCCTCCAGGAATGACGATTCTCCCCAAACCTGCAGTCTTCACTGTCTCCTCTTCTGCTTATTCTTCTGTAACTCACTGAAATATGAATGTCCCCTCTCCACTCGACCTCCCAGTAACAGCGACCAGTCAGACCATTTGTACACAGCAGCTGAGGACATTTCTCAAATCTGTCTGGATGATCAGGATATGACTGATCCTCCTTCACATGAATCATCTTCCTGTTGTCGTCAGACAGTTTGATGTTTCTGTTCACTGTGTTTGTGTCGACTGTGAGTTCACAGGAATCTGATGGAGAGAACAAGACACAATACAGCTGCAGTTATTGATCTATCATCTGATCATTGATTGACACTTTGATGATGACATCAGAGCTGTGAATGAGTGATGTCACAGTGTGAAGATGGTTGAATGTGTGCTGCTTTGTTTTCACACTTACACTTCCTCAGACCTGGTCTCAACCATCGAACTCCAGCAGGCTCCACCCTGAAAGGAGGAGGGGGGTCAGACCAGCACATCCTCTTTCAGCATGCAAACATTACATCACTTGCACTGATACATTCACATGTATAACTTAATAGCAAAACAAAACCTAAACATATCAGCTGATATTTGTGCTACATTTCATGAGTTTCAGACCATTGTCTGACTGTCTGTGGCTGCAGCAGGCCTCTTCCTACCTGAGAGTGTCCAGTCTCCACTGTGGATCCTCCACTGCAGCAGAGAGCAGCTTCACTCCTGAGTCTCCTGGATGATTGTAGCTCAGGTCCAGCTCTCTCAGATGGGAGGGGTTGGAGCTCAGAGCTGAGGCCAGAGAAGCACAGCCTTCCTCTGTGATCAGACAGCCTGACAGCCTGCAAACACACAAAACAACAAGAGTGTGTTTGTTTAAGAATTTTGACATAATCAATAGAATCCTGAGATTAAAACCACATAGAGATCATAGTTTACGTCTCAAGTCATACACAACAAAAATAACTTGATCTGACCTGAGAGTTTCCAGTGTACAATGTGGACTCTCCAGTCCAGCACACAGAAGCTTCACTCCTGAATCCTGCAGGTTGTTGTTACTCAGGTCCAGCTCTCTCAGACTAGAGGACTGGGAGCTGAGAACTGAGGACAGAGCTTCACAGCTTCTCTCTGAGAGGTTACAGCCACTCAGTCTGGAAAGACAACAGTAAAGTTAAAAAGCTTAATTGTTCTCTCCTGCTGAAAACTTGGTTGTTTATTTAAAATATTTTCAGTATATGCAAATATCTACATCCTTACAGAGACTTCTTGGAGGCTTTGACCACTTGCAGCAGCCTCAGAAGAGCCTCCTCTGAAGCAGAGTATATCTTCAGGTCAAACACGTCCAGATCTTTTTCTGATGACAGTAAGATGAAGACCAGAGCTGACCACTGAGCAGGAGACAGTTTATCTGTAGAAAGTCTTCCTGATCTCACGGACTGTTGGATCTCCTCGACAAGAGAAGGATCTTTTAGTTCATTCAGACAGTGAAACAGATTGATGCTTCTTTCTGGACACGGGTTGTCCTCAATTTGTTTCTTGATGTACTGGACTATATCCTGATTAGTTTCTGAGCTACTTCCTGTCGGTGGCAGCAGGCCTCGTAGGAGAGCTTGATTGGTCTGCAGTGAAAGTCCCAGGAGGAAACGGAGGAACAAGTCCAGGTGCTCATTTGGACTCTGTAAGGCCTTGTCCACAGCACTCTGGTAGAACTGTGTCTCTGCAGATTCATCTTTTCTTGTTTCAGACTTCTGGGAGGTTGATTGTTCTTCTGACAGCAGATTGACTCCAGAGTTGGTGAATGTCAGATGGACATGAAGAGCAGCCAGAAACTCCTGAACACTCAGATGGACGAAGCAGAAGACCTTGTCCTGGTACAGTCCTCTCTCCTCTTTAAAGATCTGTGTGAACACTCCTGAGTACACTGAAGCTGCTCTGATATTGATGCCACACTCTATCAGGTCTGATTCATAGAAGATCAGGTTGCCTTTCTGCAGCTGCTCAAAAGCCAGTTTTCCCAGAGACTCAATCATCTTCCTTGTCTCCGGACTCCAGTGTGGATCTGTCTCAGCTCCTCCATCATACTTGATGTTCTTCACTTTGGACTGAACCACCAGGAAGTGGATGTACATTTCAGTCAGGGTCTTGGGCAGCTCTCCTCCTTCTCTGGTGTTCAACACATCCTCCAGAACTGTAGCAGTGATCCAGCAGAAGACTGGGATGTGGCACATGATGCGGAGGGTTCGTGATGTCTTGATGTGGGAGATGATTCTGCTGGCCTGCTCCTCATCTTTGAACCTCTTCCTGAAGTACTCCTTCTTCTGTTGATTAGTGAACCCACTGACCTCTATCACCATGTCAACACATTCAGGAGGGATCTGATTGGCTGCTGCAGGTCGTGAGGTTATCCAGAGGCGAGCAGAGGGAAGCAGTTTCCCCCTGATGAGGTTTGTCAGCAGCACATCCACTGAGGTGGACTCTGTAACATCAGTCAGGATCTTTGTGTTGTGGAAGTCCAGAGGAAGTCGACACTCATCCAGACCGTCAAAGATGAACACAACCTGGAACTCTTCAAACCTGCAGATTCCTGCTTCTTTGGTTTCACTAAAGAAGAAATGAACAAGTTCCACCAAGCTGAACTTTTTCTCTTTCAGCACATTCAGCTCTCTGAAAGTGAATGGAAACATGAACTGTATGTCCTGGTTGGCTTTGCCTTCAGCCCAGTCCAAAATGAACTTCTGTGTTAAGACTGTTTTTCCAATGCCAGCCACTCCCTTTGTCATCACTGTTCTGATTGGTTCATCTCTTCCAGGTGAAGGTTTAAAGATGTCTTCTTGTCTGATTCTTGTTTCTGGTCTGTTTGGTTTCCTTGATGCTGTTTCAATCTGTTTCACCTCATGTTCATCATTGACCTCTGCAGTCCCTCCCTCTGTGATATAGAGCTGTGTGTAGATGTCGTTCAGAAGGGTTGGCTTTCCTCCTTTAGCAATCCCCTCAAACACACACTGGAACTTCTTCTTCAGGTTAGATTTAAGTTTACACTGACAATCAGAATCACTTCCTGAATGAACACACAACAAATAAGTTTAGTTTATTAAATGATTTTAAAGTAAATATGAAAATGTCATTCCCCTAAAGAATGCAAATATATATAAACAGATTTTCCTCTGTCTGTTAGTTGAGTAGTAGTCATGTTAGTAAATGTCTCATTTATCCAGCGAGTTAAATCTTTAAAGACATCCTCTTACCGATCTGCAGACGGTCAGCCAGCTCCTCCTGCTTCATTCTCCTCAGGAAGTGCACTGTGATCTTCAGAAAAGCCTCTCTACTGCTCCTCCTCTGCACTTCATCCTCACTGTCCAACACCTCCTCATCCTCCCTTTGACTATCTAAGCATTCTGGGTAACCTGAATTTAGACCCGTTTTAATCTTCTTCAGCTCGTTCTTCACAAAAGTGACAATGTTGTCCTCCAGCAGCTGGAACAGAATATTATATGAATGACTCAATCAAAGTCAAATCATGGAAGCAAACATCAGATCCATGTTGGACAGACTGACAATCCACTGGTCTAGAAAGTGCAGCATGGAGATTATTGTGAACACAATAGATGTAAAAGTAGTTGTTGTCCATGTACAGACCATAAATATGGAATCCAGGTGTGTTTGATGCTGCTGGGCAGACTGACCACTGGGAACCTCTGAGCTCTCCTGGTCCACTCTGTGGAGGAATCATGAAGAATGAGCTCACATTATGTCTGTCCACACAGAGACAGACATCAGTTAAAGGTCCATGAAAACATAGAACATTACACCAAATCGTGGCTATACAGAATTATGCAGAAAAATGTGACTAAAACACCAGAGAGTATTGGACCAAACCAGAGAATAGTGGTGCAAAGCCAAACAGGTTGAAAAAGGGAAGTTAATCAACATTGTTTTTGAAGGATCAGACGAACTGGGAAGCAGCACAGGCCTTCAGGTTAGGGAGGTGTGCTTAAAGGTCATCAGTCGAGCTTCTTTACTGACAACAAATGTCTGAACAGAAATGTAAGCGGCTAAAACTTGACTCTCCCTAATTGCACACTGCTGAAGAATAGCACAGCATAGCACCTCCAGTGGAGTTGGTCAGTGTCTGTTGTATCAGACTGCTTGTCCTGGGCTCCCACTGTGAATGTGTTTGACTGTGTGAGTGTGAGGCTGCTGGAAAAGATCACTGGTGCTCAGAGAGCTTCCATATAAGTCAGTAAAGGCTAAAAAACTGAGAATCTGATACAAACACATTTTGGTTTTCTTGGCATTCTTAAATCCTCACCTTTGATGAAAAGAGTGATGTCCATCTTTGGAGGATGTGGGACTATTCACAGTCCTGTCACTCTTCATGGACACATCGCTGTGTTTTGATTGTTCCAGCTTCCTCCTGATGGAAACACATAAAAAACAACATATAATCTGCACCCAGAACACAGTAAAACAATGTATTGTGGATACATTTCACAAAACAATTTCCTCATTGTTTTGTCCTGCCAACCAGCAGAAGTGTTTCTTACTTTATACTGGATATACTGGTGATACTGGGCAGCTTTCAGACGTGAGAATATAAATGTAAGTGAAGAAGAACAATGTTGATAATAAACAAAACTAAAAACATAAACGAGATATATCTTAATGTTATTGACAGTTTACCTCTTTGCATCAGGCGGTTGTTGTTCTTTAAAATCAATGAGGAAATTATTGGACGAGTCACTCTTGAGGGACACACAGCTGGGTTCAGGTCCAGGTCCAACAGAGTCTGCTGTGTTCTGCTGCTCTGGGCTTCAACACAACACATACAGAGCTTTGAATGTGAATAATGATGGTGCAGTGATCTGAGTGCTGAGCTGTGATGTGGAGAAGAGCCATGGACAGTTAACATTGAATCAGATATTTTCCCCTAAACTGTTGGTCATACTGCTGATCCCACTGAGAATGAACAGTTCTGTCCAGTCTGCATTTTTGTCCAGCTTTCAGTTTACTGTGTTGGTTCACCAAGTCTGTCTGGTTTAATACTGTGGACAGCACATGCACAGCTCAATGCAGCTTGGATGCTACCTGTCCAGTAAGGATTGGTAGTGAGTCAAACAAAACTTATATGGGGCACCCTGGTAGCTCACCAGGTAAAGCAGGCGCCCCTTGTACTTAAGCTGAGTCATTGTTGCAGAGGCCATGGATTTGACTCTGACCTGTGGCCCTTTGCTGCATGTCATACAGATGGTACTATCCATCCAAGGCAATAAAAGTACCAAAATATTAAAAACCAAAAATGGAGAAGAGTCATGGACAGTTAGAGATCCTCATCTCACCTCTGAGCTTTGGTCCTTCTGTCATGTTCCCCCCACCGAGTCCTTTTAGAGGGAAGGACTTCCTCCTCTCTGTCCTCACACTGACTCATGCTGCTGAACTCACATCCACATCAGCTCACACACACTTTGATCTGGAGAGGAAACACAAATCATTCATGTGCACATCAACAGAAATCCTCCTTTCCATCATTTCTCCTGTAAGAAGATCAGCTGCTCCTCTCCTTATTTTCTCTTTCATATCAGTGTCAGTTGAATGCAGTCAGACAGCAGTGTGAGGCAGAGGAAGCTGAATATTGAATGAATATTTAACTGTATATATTTAACTGTATATCTTCCTTGTGAATATAATTTAGTTTTCCATTTTATGTCTTTCTTTTGTGCATCTGTTTAGTGCTTTGTTCTGTTTTAATGTTTTATGCTATTCTAATTTAGAGTATGACTGCAATTATTTGTTGTATAAAAACATTAAAGCTTAAACCTGATAATGAGCCCAAAGTCCACAGTGGCAGCAATGTCCAATAAAAAACTAAACTTGATCTTTCATCATAAAAGCATATACTTCCTTCCGAAATAAGAGACTGACAGTCTCAATAAAGCTGGTAAACTGCAATTTAAAGGAAATCTCTCTGATTGGATTATTGATCACATTTAAGTACAAACTGACATAAAGAAGCAACTGTAGTTCCTGTTGGGAGAGCTCGTTTGCAGACACAGTTTCATATTTACACTGACAAATGGCGGATATATTTAATGACGGTTGTTTCAGCTCCTTCGTCCCCAGTTAACAGATAAATAGAGTTTGTAGAAATTAACAGATGTTTGCTGTTTCTAGTAGGGCTGCATATGATGAAAACATCATATTAAGATTATTTTGACAGATATTGCGATATAATTGATTAGTGTGAGAATGATCATTTTTATCACATTCAAATTATTAAAATCCTGATGATGTGAGATTTTTTATAGTCTGTACCAAACAAACATGTTTTCTTAAATCTGGAGACTAAGAGCTGAAGGCCAGGACATTTCTGCAGAACTACAGTACTTTCTTTACTACATTAAAATGCTGTTTGTCACACTTACCTTTACCAGAAAACTGCAGCTTCTATATTGCACTATAGCCATGCTGCAAATTTCGATCATATTCTGACTAATTGTGCAGCCTGAGTTTATAGTGTAATTAAGCAAACGACAGCTTGTCTTAATGATTAAAATATTTCAAATTTGTTCCATTACCTTCAGCTGGAGGTTCAGATGGAGAAAACTGTGTGTTCAACAAGCTTCATAGAAGTCAAACTAAACTTTAAACAGTAAACACCCAGAGAGGGGCGAGTGTGTGTGAAAGATTAATTTTATCAGTTAACTGCCAGTGCAAGTGATAGAGTGGATGTTTAAAGAGAGCATATAAAGATAAAACACTTGTTGACCTGGAATATCTGGAAGTTGATTTCCAGTTAATTTGGTTCCAGAAAGCAGCTTTAGTGCATTTTTAAAACTAACTGAATGTTAGTTACTGTGATAACTGAGTTGGTCAGTTCAAAAAGTTATGTGGTGAAAAAGTAAAACTATTATGTACATTTTGAATTAAAAACATGTTAAAAAACACATCAATATATTGTATATGGACAACATAAGTTTACATTCTCACCTTGAACCACCAGAAACAGACTCATGAGGCCTTTCTTAATAGAAAGAGGACCAAGTTCAGACTGACCTCTGAAGGAAATGAACCATGTTGCAGGTTGGTGCACAGAGAACAACCGACTGCTTAACGTCAGCTTGTGCACACAGATCCTCAGAGACTCAAATGTGAATATTTTATGGTTTCTTTAGTAGAGATGAGAAGATGGCAAATGTTTGTTCAAAAACAGAGAATTTGGACGGACGATGAAGTAAGGTTGTTGTTAAATACATTTGTTCTTAAATGTATTCGGCTGTAAACGTAAAAGTTTATTTCAAATTGTTTTTTATTGAGTTTTCAGGAAAAACAAAACAGTTGAATCTGACAGATACAATTGCATGAATGCCATACATGGATCCCATCTCCAGTGTGCGTCCTATTTACTATACATACATACTTCATAGACAGTTTTTTTTTGCTTCAATTTGTTACATTTTCAATAGTCAACCCATGTACAGATACATGCCCAAAAAAAAAAAAAAAAAGTCAACAGGAGAAAAGACAAGGAGAGGGAGGGGGGTGGGATATGGAGAGCTACTCATCTGGTGGTTGCATCAAATTCACTAAATATTCTAAAAGTCACACGTTTTTTTGAACTCCTTTACAGAGCCCTGAATTGTGCATCTGATTTCTTCTAGCTTAAGAAACGCCATCACCTCACGGACCCAACGTGAGTGGGATGGAGGTGTGGTCGATTTCCAACCAAAAAGGATAAGTCGGCGGGCTAGTAATGTTGAGAATGCTATGAAGTCTGAATGATGTTTTGATAGCCCGCTGTTGCTAGGGGTAACCCCGAATACTGAGATAACTGGATCTGGCTCGATTCTTTTTTTACAAATATAAGAGAATGTATTGAAAATCTCTGAGCAGAATGTGTGTAGTTTTGAGCATGTCCAAAACATGTGCCCTAGAGTGGCAGGGGCCTGATGGCATCTGATGCAGTTTGGATCTGAGCCGGGGTATATCTGGGCCAGTCTGACTCCACAGAGGTGCAGGCGGTTGAGTATCTTGAATTGAACCAATCCGTGCCACTCTTTTGATAGCTCTTTGCCAGGTTTCCTCAGAAAGCTCCATGCTCAAGTGTTCTTTCAGGTGGTGGAGAGAGTTACCTTCCATGTCCTGTAAAATACTATATAACTGAGACACACAGCCTGGTATGTGGGGCTTAAGCTTCAGACATTCATCAAGTGGGCAGGCTGGAGGTTTGTGCGGGAATGATGGAAAATATGTACAAGTGAAATTGCGCACTTGAAGGTACCTGAAGAAGTGGAACTTTGGTAGGTTGTGCTCTTTCACAAACAGTTCAGAAGAGCCAAACAGTCCATTAATGAATAGGTCCCCTACACAATGAAGTCCCTTCCCAAACCAGGTCTGAAAAGCTGCATCTAACAAAGAGGGTCTAAAAAGGGGGTTGGCGATAAAAGGCATTGACACCAAAGCTTGCGTAAGGCCAAAGTGTTTACGAAATTGGGTCCATATACGTAGAGTGCCTCTCACAATTGGATTGTCTGTATAGGCCCCCACTGCTAATGGTAATGGGCCACACAACATAGATGCTAAGGAGACTGGTGAACATGCCTGTTGTTCCATGAGAGACCAGTTTGGACCTTCCCCTTTCCCAAAAGTATTTTACCAGACAGTCCCTTTATGAATATTGGCTGCCCAATGATAATATAAAAAGTTTGGCAGCGCTAGACCGCCATTTGTTTTATGTTTCTCCAGGACAAAGGAAATGGGAAAAAATCAATCCTTGAATACGTCTGATGTGCAGTAGAAAAAAAGGAAAACTCCTTCAGTGCTGGATTTTTAAATCTCCAAGGATCTACCACACCACTGGACTGGCAAAATGCCTTAATAAGATGAGCAGATTTGGAGAGATGGCCTACTGGGATTTTAGAGCGGTCCAGACAGGGTTGCAGGACAGTATTGAAATCTCCTCCCAATATCAAGTGGTGACTCTGACTCTGGGATGCAACTAAACAGTTGCTTATAGAACTCAGGGCTGTCCCAATTAGGGGCATAGATATTGACTAAAACCACTGGAAAATTATACAGCCTACCCTGAACAATAACAAAGCGCCCATTTATAGTCCCCTCACATTCCAGCTTACAAATTTTGTTGATGATCTACTCAACCCATCTAGGAAGGCCATGGGAAAAGGGGACTGACTGATGTCCAGAAAGATTCACCTGGCAATAGGTCCACATCTCTAGCCCTGGGGAGAAGGGGGGTGGGAGAAAGAGAGAAAGACAAAGAGCAGAGCGAGAGACAAAAAAAACAATAACACAAAACACATAAAGAACCCCTAATGTAACATGTAACCCCAACAATTGCTGGCCTCTCCCCAACTGAGAGGCTGCACCCTCCCTCCCTCCTAAACATCCTACCTATCGGGGCTGAGGCCCCATAAGAACCTTATGTACCAACAATTTAGCTTAACAGCTGTAACATTTCAAGTCAAGGAGACCTGTTCAGTGTGTGCACATTAGTGTCTGTATTCATATCTATGAATGTGTTTGTGTGTGTGTGTGTGTGTGTGTGTGTGTGTGTGTGTGTGTGTGTGTGTGTGTGTGTGAAGTTAACAATGTATGAATGTGCCTGAGTCTGTGCAACTGAAACAAAATAAAAAGTGCGTAGGTATTACAGTATGAAAGCTCACAAACTAGCCACTTATAAGCAGGTTGACCCCATGTCATATTACCCCATAAAACAATATTGCAAAGAATATTATTCATCCCTGGTGATCCCAAACAATCATTAATCAAGAAAACAATATCAGCAACAGTATTATGAACTAATTCAGTGTCACTGTTATCAGCCTTGGCATTCACAAGGGGTAAAGTGAACTGTACTGTGTGACATAACGTCCATACACCTGTTGGGGTCAATTATTTGGGATTTTAAAAACAAACAGAAAACTAGCTAACAGCAACCACGCTTACTGAAAAGGTTAAATGTCTCTACTATCAGCACCAGTGGCTTATATGAGAAGAAATAAAACATGGCACTTTTTGTGCATTACCACAACTTCACAAATAAAGTACTCTTTACTTAACAGCCAGACCTTCACTCACTGACGACACTGCCTACACCTCTGATCACCATGGCAATCTCAGCGTAGAGTGGCAAAGTGTCTGATTTCTGTAGAACTGATGTGAGAGTTCTTTCACAAACGCTTCAGCTTTGACTGGATCTGTGGAGTTTCTATGCACTCCATCCCGTGCTGTAATCCTCAGCTTGGCTGGGTACCACATCCCGTATTTTACGCCCTCACACCGTTGCAGAAGTTGTCTCACCTGCTTGAATGCAGCCCGCTGCCGTGCCACTGACTGTGTATAATCAGGGAAAATCCGAATCCTGTCACCGTGTTCGGAGATGAGATTTTGTGCCGCAAGTGATTTACGCAGGATCGCTTCTTTTTCCTGGTAATAGTGACACTTGACCACAAAGGCTCTTGGTTGCTGCCCTGCATCCGGAGCCTGTTGGAGGGTGCGGTGTGCTCTCAGTCTAAGACGGGTCCAGCTTCAGTGCTTTCTGTATTATTCAATTACTCAATCTGTCATAAACAAGTGTGGGTTTGGTTCCTTGACATAAATAAAGGTTAATATGGGGGAGCTCAGAGTCTACATCTCTCCAAGGCCCAACCGGAAGCCGTTTTTGGTAGTTTACATGGCAACTGTTAAGGTGTTCAAACTTTCAGAAGTTTGTTCCAAAAATGCATTGTCATGTGTTTTATGCAAAAACTGTTGTCATGCACCTGCTAAACCAGGTCCAAGGTCAAGGTCAGGGATTTATTGGTGAAATGAAGATTCATAAGCTTGCTTATGAATGATGGACAGTAGCAAGTTCAAACAGGAAAAAAGGCGCAGGCAGGCACGATGGAGACATCAAGCCTGGGAAGGTCCTCAGAAATGCTTGGCGGGCCTGGGGGAATGAGAAGTCTCTGGAGACAGATGCAGAGGGTCATAGCTGGTACCATCTACAGAGCATCAGTGATATCGGTGAGATGAGGTGCAGAGCCCAAAGGATAATAAAAGACAACAGTGCTGTATAAAGACAATAAAACTGAGGCTGAGTCAGCATGGTTGTCAAACTGTCCAATAAAAAAATGGATCTTAACATCAGACAAACTCATGTGACAACAGCAAATATAATTTCAAGTCCCTCCAGTCAGAAATCAGTGTTTAAATCGACTCATTAAAGCATTCTATCATTTCTTTGTAACTTTGAATAGTTTACAAAAAGTTTACAATTGATTAATATCGTAAATCAACACATTTTTAAAAACATTTTCCCAAAGCAAATGAAAACCTTTAAAAATGATTTGTTTTGGAGTCTGGATGACAGTTTTGAATCCTGCTCAAAGGAACTACCTTGAAACATTGTACATGTACAGTTATACACAGTTTAAAATAGTTTCACTGCAACTGAATGGTTTCACTCCCATGTGGACATACATGTGTTAATGTCCCACTAGGGTAAATGCTTTTCCACAAACTGAGCATCTGAAAGGTTTTTCTCCTGTATGAAGTGTTTGTTCAAACTTGAGCTATCAATGAGTCATATTTTCTGAAACGTTCACTATCTTTTACTAATCTGTGAAAGAATCAGGTTCCTCTGGCTCCTCCTGGTGCTCCTAATGGCATTTTCAAGAATCCACCGGGCCTGAATGAAAACAACCAATCAGAGCACAGATAGATTGTTGTTTGTAGAGTCTCATTCCCAGGCCATCGATTACAGACACTTTGAGACCCTGGAAATGAGACTCAGCAATCAACTATCTTCAGGCCTCCAACCTAAAGCAAATTTATGTTTCTCGACTCTGATTGGTTGTTGTCATTCAGGCCTAGTGGATCCTTCACTGGCAGTTAACAGATAAAATAAATCTTTCACACACACACACACACACACACACACACACAGTAAACCGACTCTCTGCGTGCTTACTGTTTCACTTTGTATGAAGGAGTGTCGCAGTTGGTTTTCACCATCTCAACCTCCAGCTGAAGGTAATGGAACAAATTTGAAACATTTTACTAGTTAACAGAAGCTGTTGTTAGTTTAGTTACAACAGAAAAAGCAAAAATCTGCTGCTTCATTGTTTGATTTGTTACAGATCAATGCATCAATATATTAATGCAATAATGATACAATAAAATAATAATCTAACAGTTCTACAAATTAATTGATCTGATTGATTTGATTATACATGTTGTCTAATTTTATATCTGTCAATACTTAACAACAAAGCAGTTTCACCTGCTCTGGTAAGTGATTCCCAGAGTGTAATATTTGGTCTTTTTTTGCTTGTTTGAGGTCCAAATTGTCGCAATTTAGAGTTTTGAACCAGTTCTGGCTTTAAACATTTGAATTAAAAGATTGATTAGCTTATTATTTCTGTTTCCTGAGAATTTGGTTGTAATCAAAGCAGAAATTAGTAAAATAACTGTCTCTTGTGGGATGTGGAGACCTAACGGTAATATTCCAACCAGAAAGAAACCAATTTTGACTTTCAACATTTGATTTATAATATTTCAGAAGATCTTTGACTAAAAGGCAAGGAGAAATGATGGAAAGGATGATTTCAGTTGATGAACACATGAATTTGTGTTTCCTCTCCAGATCAAAGTGTGTGTGAGCTGATGTGGATGTGAGTTCAGCAGCATGAGTCAGTGTGAGGACAAAGAGGAGGGAGTCCCTCCCTCTAGAAGGACTCTGTGGGGGGAACATGACACAAGGACCAAAGCTCAGAGGTGAGATGAGGATCTCTAACTGTCCATGACTCTTCTCCATGTCACAGCTCAGCACTCAGATCACTGCACCATCATTATTCACACTCAAAGCTCTGTGTGTGTTGTGTTGAAGCCCAGAGCAGCAGAACACAGCAGATTCTGCTGGACCTGGACCTGAACCTGGACCTGGATCTGGATCTGGATCTGGATCTGGACCCAGCTGTGTGTCCTTTAAGAGTGGCCGGTCAAATGATCCCATCTTTGAATTTTAAAGGACGACAACCCTCTGCTACAAAGAGGTAAGCTGTTAATAACCCTGTTTATTTTATTCTTCTTCCTTACTAAAATATATAATCTCACATCTGAAAGCTGCCATGTATAACCAGTATAACCAGTATAACCAGTATAACCAGTATAATCAGTATAAGCAGTATAAGCAGTATACTACAGCATAAAAAGTGAATTTCCATCTCTGTAATCTTCCCCTCTGTCTAACAGGATCTATGGAACACCAGCCTCTTCTGAATCTGAACCTGAACCCAGCTGTGTGTCCTTTAAGAGTGGCCGGTCAAATGATCGCATCATGAATTTTAAAGGACGACAACCCTCTGCTACAAAGAGGTATCACAATGTGATGCTGATGACAGTTCACTTTGTTATGTGTCAATAACAGTAAAGCTTTAGTAAAGTCAGAAGTTAACATTACACATTACATTAATTAAAATAGTACTTGATTCATCTTTTTAAATATACAGTATGTTTGAATATTTATTAGCATCATCAGCATCATTCTCAGCGTCTTCAACTCCTGACTTCAGTATTACATTTTCTCTACACACAAGTATTAAACAGTGATTTTATTGAGACTAACAGATGCTAACTGCTAACAAAGGCTAACCCTGATTCCACTGAGTTCCTCCATCAAATCAACATATTGTAGTTTTCAGTCATGTGACAACAGAAATAGAAACATGTCAGTGATAACAGCTGGGCTGAGGTCAGCTGCTCTAAAACACAGAATGAACAACCACAGAGAGTCTGAGGAAACACACAGTTGGTTTCTTCTTGATGCTGCTGATGGAAGCACTCAGTAATGTCTGTGAGTGTTCACAATCATACATCAGCTCTTTGCTTTCCTACAACATGAGAGAACAGTTTTTACATTGATTCACTCTGGAGTTCCTTTCAGAAGAGTTGTTTTCAGTACAGCTGGAAAAACCAAAACGCAGCAGTGTGTCCAGGAAGAGAGCGAGGTAAAAGATTAGATGTTAAAACTGACAAGATAAAAACAGTGTGTTGGTGTCAGATTCTCAGTTGTGAGATATGAAAGTTATGAAATCATAAATCATCAAAACAATTTAGGACGTAAAAGATACCTTTGAAGATTAAAATTCAAGTAAAATCAGGATAGGCCCTCCGACAAAAGTCTGTTTATTCAGGGACTTAAGATCGATCAGTGACCCAGCTGACCTGAATAAACTGTAGACTACTCTGTCGTGTGTATTTTCACCATCTGTACTTTTTGGTATTAAAAATTTTCTTTTGTTTGCGTTTGGATTACATTAATTAAAAAAAATAATAATGTTTGTCTCTGTGTGGACAGACATAATGTGAGCTCATTCTTCATGATTCCTCCACAGAGTGGACCAGGAGAGCTCAGAGGTTCCCAGTGGTCAGTCTGCCCAGCAGCATCAAACACACCTGGACTCCATATTTATGGTCTGTACATGGACAACAACTACTTTTACATCTATTGTGTTCACAATAATCTCCATGCTGCACTTTTTAGTCCAGTGGATTGTCAGTCTGTCCAACATGGATCTGATGTTTGCTTCCATGATTTGACTTTGATTGAGTCATTCATATAATATTCTGTTCCAGCTGCTGGAGGACAACATTGTCACTTTTGTGAAGAACGAGCTGAAGAAGATTAAAAAGGGTCTAAGTTCAGGTTACCCAGAATGCTTAGAGAGTCAAAGGGAGGATGAGGAGGTGTTGGACAGTGAGGATGAAGAGCAGAGGCGGAGCAGTAGAGAGGCATTTCTGAAGATAACAGTGCACTTCCTGAGGAGAATGAAGCAGGAGGAGCTGGCTGACCGTCTGCAGATCGGTAAGAGGATTTCTCTAAAGATTTAACTCGCTGGATAAATGAGACATTTACTGATGTCTCAACAGATGAAGGATCATTTGTTTATATATGCATCCTTTAGGAGAAATTAAATTGTCGTATTTAATAAAATTTAATTGAATATTTATAAATTACTTACAGAAATTATTTTACCTTCAGGACATCCTGATGGAGTTTGTCAGTGTAAACTAAAATCTAACCTGAAGAAGAAGTTCCAGTGTGTGTTTGAGGGGATTGCTAAAGCAGGAAAGCCATCCCTTCTGAACCAGATCTACACACAGCTCTACATCACAGAGGGAGGGATTGCAGAGGTCAATGATGAACATGAGGTCAGACAGATTGAAAAAGCATCCAGGAAACCAAACAGACCAGAAACAACAATCAGACAAGAAGACTTCTTTAAATCCTCACATGGAAGAGATGAACCAATCAGAACAGTGATGACAAAGGGAGTGGCTGGCATTGGGAAAACAGTCTTAACACAGAAGTTCACTCTGGACTGGGCTGAAGACAAAGCCAACCAGGACATACAGTTCCTGTTTCCATTCACTTTCAGAGAGCTGAATGTGCTGAAAGAGAAAAATTACAGCTTGGTGGAACTTGTTCATCACTTCTTTACTGAAACCAAAGAAGCAGGAATCTGCAGGTTTGAAGAGTTCCAGGTTGTGTTCATCTTTGACGGTCTGGATGAGTGTCGACTTCCTCTGGACTTCCACAACACAAAGATCCTGACTGATGTTACAGAGTCCACCTCAGTGGATGTGCTGCTGACAAACCTCATCAGGGGGAAACTGCTTCCCTCTGCTCGCCTCTGGATAACCTCACGACCTGCAGCAGCCAATCAGATCCCATCTGAGTGTGTTGATATTGTGACAGAGGTCAGAGGGTTCACTGACCCACAGAAGGAGGAGTACTTCAGGAAGAGGTTCAGAGATCAGGAGCCAGCCAGCAGAATCATCTCCCACATCAAGACATCACGAAGCCTCCACATCATGTGCCACATCCCAGTCTTCTGCTGGATCACTGCTACAGTTCTGGAGGATGTGTTGAACACCAGAGAAGGAGGAGAGCTGCCCAAGACCCTGACCGAGATGTACATCCACTTCCTGGTGGTTCAATCCAAACTGAAGAACATCAAGTATGACAGAGGATGTGAGACAGATCCACACTGGATTCCAGAGACAAGGAAGATGATTGAGTCTCTGGGAAAACTGGCTTTTGAGGAGCTGCAGAAGGGCAACCTGATTTTCTATGAATCAGACCTGACAGCGTGTGGCATCAATATCAGAGCAGCCTCAGTGTACTCAGGAGTGTTCACACAGATCTTTATAGAGGAGAGAGGACTGTACCAGGATAAAGTCTTCTGCTTCGTCCATCTGAGTGTTCAGGAGTTTCTGGCTGCTCTTCATGTCCATCTGACATTCATCAGCTCTGGAGTCAATCTGCTGTCAGAAGAACAATCAACCTCCCAGAAGTCTGAAACAAGAAAAGATGAATCTGCAGAGACACAGTTCTACCAGAGTGCTGTGGACAAGGCCTTACAGAGCCCAAATGGTCACCTGGACTTGTTCCTCCGCTTCCTCCTGGGACTTTCACTGCAGACCAATCAGGATCTCCTACGAGGCCTGCTGCCACAGACAAGAAGTTGCTCAAAAACTAATCAGGATATAGTCCAGTACATCAAGAAACAAATTGAGGACAACCCGTGTCCAGAAAGAAGCATCAATCTGTTTCACTGTCTGAATGAACTAAAAGATCCTTCTCTTGTCGAGGAGATCCAACAGTCTGTGAGATCAGGAAGACTTTCTACAGATAAACTGTCTCCTGCTCAGTGGTCAGCTCTGGTCTTCATCTTACTGTCATCAGAAAAAGATCTGGACGTGTTTGACCTGAAGAAATACTCTGCTTCAGAGGAGGCTCTTCTGAGGCTGCTGCCAGTGGTCAAAGCCTCCAACAAAGCTCTGTATGGATGAAATTTTTTTTGCATATATTGAAAATATTTGAATACAAAACCATGTTTTCAGCAGATAAGAACAATTAGTACTTGTGTTTTAACTTTACTGTTGTCTTTCCAGACTGAGTGGCTGTAACCTCTCAGAGAGAAGCTGTGAAGCTCTGTCCTCAGTTCTCAGCTCCCAGTCTTCTAGTCTGAGAGAGCTGGACCTGAGTAACAACAACCTGCAGGATTCAGGAGTGAAGCTTCTGTCTGCTGGACTGGAGAGTCCACACTGTACACTGGAAATTCTCAGGTCAGAGCAAGTTATTTTTTTATGACTTGAGATATTTCCCTAAAATATATTCTCTGTGGTTTTAATGTCAGAATTCACAGTACTTTCAGATGATTTGCCATGTGTGTTGTGTTGTGTGTTTGCAGGCTGTCAGGCTGTATGATCACAGAGGAAGGCTGTGCTTCTCTGGCCTCAGCTCTGAGCTCCAACCCCTCCCATCTGAGAGAGCTGGACCTGAGCTACAATCATCCAGGAGACTCAGGAGTGAACCTGCTCTCTCCACAGTGGAGACTGGACACTCTCAGGTAGGAAGAGGCCTGCTGCAGCCACAGACAGTCAGACAATGGTCTGAAACTCATGAAATGTAGCACAAATATCAGCTGATATGTTTAGGTTTTTGTTTTGCTATTAAGTTATACATGTGAACGTATCAGTGCAAGTGATGTAATGTTTGCATGCTGAAAGAGGATGTGCTGGTCTGACCCCCCTCCTCCTTTCAGGGTGGAGCCTGCTGGAGTCCGATGGTTGAGACCAGGTCTGAGGAAGTGTAAGTGTGAAAACAAAGCAGCACACATTCAACCATCTTCACACTGTGACATCACTCATTCACAGCTCTGATGTCATCATCAAAGTATCAATCAATGATCAGATGATAGATTAATAACTGCAGCTGTATTGTGTCTTGTTCTCTCCATCAGATTCCTGTGAACTCACAGTCGACACAAACACAGTGAACAGGAACCTTAAACTGTCTGACAACAACAGGATGGTGACGTTTGTGAAGGAAGAGCAACCATATCCTGATCATCCAGACAGATTTGACTGTCCTCAGCTGTTGTGTACAAATGGTCTGACTGGTCGCTGTTACTGGGAGGTGGAGGGGAGAGGAAGAGTTAGAATATCAGTGGATTACAACAGGAGATGTCACAGTAAAGAATGTTTGTTTGGAGAGAATGATCAGTCCTGGAGTCTGTTCTGCTCGGAAGATGATGGTCGTTACTCTGTCTGGCACAATAAGAGCGGAACATCCATCTCCTCCTCTGTCTCTAACAGAGTAGCAGTGTATGTGGACTGTCCTGCTGGCACTCTGTCCTTCTACAGAGTCTCCTCTGACACGCTGATCCATCTCCACACCTTCAACACCACATTCACTCAACCTCTTTATCCTGGGTTTGGGCTTAGGTCCTCATCCATATCCATGTCTGGTTCCTCAGTGTCTCTGTGTTCTCTGTAGGAGGCAGACTCTCTTCCTGTTGGACAAATATTCTCACTGCTGCAGGCATTTGCACAGATTGCTCAAGCCCTAATAACCATGAAGCTTTAATGACCAGTATGTAGGATTTAGTGGCCTGAAGTTACAGATTGCAACCAACTGAACACCAC
The DNA here is from genome assembly GCF_905237075.1 of Dicentrarchus labrax. Taxonomy (NCBI): domain Eukaryota; kingdom Metazoa; phylum Chordata; class Actinopteri; family Moronidae; genus Dicentrarchus; species Dicentrarchus labrax. The sequence goes on along the minus strand of NW_026136710.1, from coordinate 1,222,811 downwards.
TCTAGTCTTTATTTGACTAATTGAAGCCCCTATCTAGAGTCAGTGTTTGGTTTGTCCATTCTGGGCCACTGTAGAAACATGGCAATTCAACATGGCAGACTCAGTGGAAGACGCCCTACATTGTCTGTAGATAAAAACGTTTAATTCTAACAAAAACACAATGATTCCTAATAATAATTATTCACCAACATTTCTGACAATAGATCCTCCTAAAGGTTACACACTGGACTTCCTATTTTTGAGGGTAGATTGGTTGGTTTATTATTTCATTCATTCAGACATTATTGTGTAAATATTTGTTGATTTTGAACAGGTATTCATTTTATAGAAAGTGTGCACAATGTCTGCTCTGCAGTTCTTGGAGAGATAGTAAATGCAAAATGTGCTGTGTGGCTTGATCATTTTGTAGAAATATGTTGAGTTTTAAACTGTATGACCGTTTTATATGTAATTGCTTTATTTTTTATACATAATTAGGAGAGAGGTGCCCTTTCTTCTTTGAACACCTGCCTAAAATGTCCGTACATGTGCCTGCAACAGATGAGTTGAGTCCTGCATTAATCAATGAATTTAAATGAATCAATGAGCTTTGTACAAAATCCTTCCGAAAGATTCTTCACAGATATTGTAAATGTCTTCCACAAGCTGCATGAATGCTCATTATGCTTCAATAAAGATTATTTTCTTCAATCTGGAACCTGAGTGAAGTGTCTCAGTTTTGTTTCATACAACCAGATAATAACTTTTTAAACTAAGTTTCCACATTAACACTCTAAAGCTGCTTACTGGAACCAGAGTAACTACAAATAAACATGTACTCAACTCGCAGCTATCGGAGATCAACTTTCTATGTTTATATTCATTAAACAGACGCGTTATCAGTTATTTCACTGGCAGTATACAGATAAAATTAATCTTTCACACACTCGCGCCTTTCTGCGTGTTTCCTGTTTAAAGTTTACTTTCACTTTCTCTGGAGCAGTGTCGCAGTTTGTATTCACCATCTAATTCTCCAGCTGAAGGCAATGGAACAGAGTTTCGATGTTTTACATCAACAGCAAAAATCTGCATCCAATATAACAGTGACAGGAGTCATTCTGCAAGGGGCTTTTTCTTGTTACAGAGTATTTGTACAATGTGGTACTTTTACTTAACAAAATCATGTGAATATTTTTTTCCTCTTAGTAATTGTTATTTTTATTACATTTTTGGATCACAGCAGGAATTATAAACCTCTACCTGATGAGTCTGATAATACACACGGTTTAATTTTATATCCACAGGTACTTTAACAGTTAAGTGGTTTCACCTGCTCAGGTTAGTGATTATATCTCAGTGACAATCAGTGTGAGTCAGTGAGTGTAAATGCTCCTCCATGCATTGTGTGTGTGCTGGGCTGCCCTTCATCAATGTGATAAATATTCAGTAATACTGAGAGTGCCACCTAGTGGTGAAAGGAAATGTAATTTTTTTATACTTCCATGTTCTACTCCTAGCAGGATGATCAGATGTAGCTGAAATCATGTCAGAAAGTGCAAAACATGTTGTTGATAATATTTCATAATTGTGGTGAGAATACAATGAGGTTGTATTTTGCGGCTATTTTAGGCGATTTTTTTTGCGTTGTATTTGAATGAACTCCTTCTAGGGCATTAGTCAGTACAATCAAAACAAAATGCAAATGACGAACAGCGTGCCCGTGGTGTTCGCTATGAAACAGATAGTACTCAACTGCAGTGTACATGGTCCAATCTCAATAAAACTTCCCGTTTGATAAGAGTCCTGCCCTGAACACCGGCACATGACCACAGCACACCCCGAGTTGCGTGGAGTGCGAGGGCCCGTTCATCGCTGCTAGCAGTTTCAATTAATATTATATTATTTCCTCAGGGCACCAACCTTAGAGAATACAAAATGAGTCTCATAAAATACACTAAACTATTAATTTGGGATCTTGATTATTAATTGATTCAATAACTAGAAGCAATAGCAGGAACATGTTTGTTGCGGGCAAAGAAAAACACAAAGTCCCCTCTGACTTGTGTAGTGTTTAAGGCCAATTCAACGTGTATGTACAGTATGTGATGTTCCTGTGTCTAAAATGTAGGCTGTGACCAACTTGAATGGCAAACAGCAACAGAGAACTCTTATGTGACCTTATGAGGGCTTAAAGTGTTTCACCTCACATGGGGCACCGTTTATATTGAATATAAAATGGTTCGAACAGGAAGCAAATTGGGAAGACAAGACAATAAATAATAACTTTAATTCATATCAAAGCTCCTCGGGGCACCACCCTTAAAGAAGCCAATTAATTGATTCGGAATGATAAAATAAACTAAACTATGAATTTGGAATTCTGATTATTAAATTAATATCTACAACCAAAAGGTGGGTAAGTGGGCCTGTGTTGAGCCGACCATGTAGAGGTTCAGAAAGCCATGAAGTAAATACATGTCCTATACCTAAACCTGCTTGAATATTGTTGTTGTAAAATAATTGATTTATAATGATTTTAATTGTGGACAAACCTCCTGCCTTGACTGACATTAGAAGGCCCCTTCACCAATATGGCTCCAATGCCAATATGGTATGTACGTGTATTTAATCATGAAGTTAACCGCTATGTAGTGTCACACCCTGGCTCTTAAGGCATGACAAATATGTGAGATACACCACTTTAAGGAATAACAAAAAGTAATGTATTGAACAAAAAGTCGACTTATGAAATGAACAACTACATACTTTAAATATAGAGTGTGAATAACAATGTAGTCAGTAGTGTAAGGTGTGCATGAGGGATAATATGTGTGTATGTTGTAAAGTGTACAAAAACAAAATATAAGATGAGGCCACGCTGCAGTCCTCACACCACTGGCAGCGTGCCTGCAAAAAGAGAGCAACAAACTAGTACAAATCAAACAACAAGTTAGGACAACTCAAACAATACAAACCAGAAGCAGCAGAGGGCTAGAATGGGCAACAGGGCCTTGATTATATAGCCTGGGAGCACCGGGCCCAGGTGTTCCCAGTTGGTACCAATTAACACCAGGGGGCACCACAGTAGGGTTATTAAAACATGAATATTAGGTAGGTATGACCAGAGATTGTTAACCCTAACCCTGTCTACGTGGCTCTGGGTATAACATGTCATATTGTTTATGAAAACTGCAGGGCTTTGGTTTTGTCTCAACTTCCTCCAAAACTATATATCTATATATATATATATAACACAGTTAGTTTCACTGCAACTGAATGGTTTCACTCCCATGTGGACATACATATGTTAATGTCCCACTAGGGTAAATGCTTTTCCACAAACTGAGCAACTCAAGGGTTTCTCCCTAGTATGGATTCTTTGCGTGTGATCATAGCACTTACGTATGTCATTCAAACTTAGCATCTGAAAGGTTTTTCTCCTGTATGAAGTGTTTGGTCAAACAATGAGTCATATTTTCTGAAACGTTCACTATCTTTTACTAATCTGTGAAAGAATCAGGTTCCTCTGGCTCCTCCTGGTGCTCCTAATGGCATTTTCAAGAATCCACCGGGCCTGAATGAAAACAACCAATCAGAGCACAGATAGATTGTTGTTATTAGACTTTGAGACCCTGGAAATGAGACTCAGCAATCAACTATCTTCAGGCCTCCAACCTAAAGCAAATTCATATCTTTCTTGACTCTGATTGGTTGTTTTCATTCAGGCCTAGTGGATCCTTCACTGGCAGTTAACAGATAAAATTAATCTTTCACACACACACACACACACACACACACACAGTAAACACGCCTCTCTGCGTGCTTACTGTTTCACTTTGTATGAAGGAGTGTCGCAGTTGGTTTTCACCATCTCAACCTCCAGCTGAAGGTAATGGAACAAATTTGAAACATTTTACTAGTTAAGCTGTTGTTAGTTTAGTTACAATAGAAAAAGCTAAAATCTGCTGCTTCATTGTTTGATTTGTTACAGATCAATGCATCAATATATTAATGCAATAATGATACAATAAAATAATAATCTAACAGTTCTACAAATGAATTGTTATTCTTATATTTTGACCACAGCAGGCATTATAAGGACAAATTCTACCTGAATGATTTGATTATACATGTTGTCTAATTTAATATCTGTCAATACTTTAACAATAAAGCAGTTTCACCTACTCTGGTAAGTGATTCCCAGAGTGTAATATTTGGTCTTCATTTGCTTTTTTGAGGTCCAAATTGATGTAATTTAGAGTTTTGAACCAGTTTTGGCTTTAAACATTTGAATTGCAAGATTTATTAGCTTATTATTTCCGTTTCCTGAGAATTTGGTTGTAATTAAAGCAGAAATGTATATGGGGGACCCAACGGTAATATTCCAACCAGAAAGAAACCAATTTTGACTTTCAACATTTGATTTATAATATTTCAGAAGATCTCTGACAAAAAGGCAAGGAGAAATGATGGAAAGGATGATTTCAGTTGATGTGCACATAAATGATTTGTGTTTTCTCTCCAGATCAAAGTGTGTGTGAGCTGATGTGGATGTGGGTTCAGCAGCATGAGTCAGTGTGAGGACAGAGAGGAGGGAGCCCCTCCCTCTAAAAGGACTCGGTGGGGGGAACATGACACAAGGACCAAAGCTCAGAGGTGAGATGAGGATCTCTAACTGTCCATGACTCTTCTCCATGTCACAGCTCAGCACTCAGATCACTGCACCATCATTATTCACACTCAAAGCTCTGTGTGTGTTGTGTTGAAGCCCAGAGCAGCAGAACACAGCAGATTCTGTTGGACCTGGATCCAAACCTGAACCTGGACCCAGCTGTTTGTCCCTCAAGAGTGACTCGTCAAATGATCTCTACATTGATTTTAAAGGACGACAACCTTCTGCTACAAATAGGTATCACAATGTCATTTTCCCAATATTGTGCAGCTCTATTTAGCATACAGACCAACAGTGTCGCTGCTGATGACAGTTCACTTTGTTATGTGTCAATAACAGTAAAGATTTAGTAAAGTCAACTGTTAACATTACACATTACACTAATTAAAATAGAACTTGATTCATATTTTTTAATATATGTTTGTATATTTATTGATCATCAGCATCATTCTCAGCGTCTTCAACTCCCCACTTCAGTATTACATTTTCTCTACACACGAGTATTAAACAGTGATTATATTGAGACTAACAGATGCTAACTGCTAACAAAGGCTAACCCTGATTCCACTGAGTTCCTCCATCAAATCAACATATTGTAGTTTTCAGTCATGTGACAACAGAAATAGAAATATGTCAGTGATAACAGCTGGGCTGAGGTCAGCTGCTCTAAAACACAGAATGAACAACCACAGAGAGTCTGAGGAAACACACAGTTGGTTTCTTCTTGATGCTGCTGATGGAAGCACTCAGTAATGTCTGTGAGTGTTCACAATCATACATCAGCTCTTTGCTTTCCTACAACATGAGAGAACAGTTTTAACATTGATTCACTCTGGAGTTCCTTTCAGAAGAGTTGTTTTCAGTACATTGTTTCACTGTTTTTATGTGTTTCTATCAGAAGGAAGCTGGAAAAACCAAAACGCAGCAGTGTGTCCAGGAAGAGAGCGAGGTAAAAGATTAGGTATTAAAACTGACAAGAAAAAAACAGTGTGTTGGTGTCAGATTCTCAGTTGTGAGATATGAAAGTTATGAAATCATCAATCATCAAAACAATTTAGGACGTAAAAGATACCTTTGAAGATTAAAATTCAAGTAAAATCAGGAGAGGCCCTCCGATAAAAGTCTGTTTATTCAGGGACTTAAGATCGATCAGTGACCCAGCTGACCTGAATAAACTGTAGCCTACTCTGTCGTGTGTATTTTCACCGTCTGTACTCTTGCGTGGATTACATTAATTAAATTAAAAGATAAATTTGTTGTCTCTGTGTGGACAGACATAATGTGAGCTCATTCTTCATGATTCCTCCACAGAGTGGACCAGGAGAGCTCAGAGGTTCCCAGTGGTCAGTCTGCCCAGCAGCATCAAACACACCTGGACTCCATATTTATGGTCTGTACATGGACAACAACTACTTTTACATCTATAGTGTTGACAATAATCTCCATGCTGCACTTTTTAGACCAGTGGATTATCAGTCTGTCCAACATGGATCTGATGTTTGCTTCCGTGATTTGACTTTGATTGAGTCATTCATATAATATTCTGTTCCAGCTGCTGGAGGACAACATTGTCACTTTTGTGAAGAACGAGCTGAAGAAGATTAAAAAGGGTCTAAGTTCAGGTTACCCAGAATGGTTAGAGAGTCAAAGGGAGGATGAGGAGGTGTTGGACAGTGAGGATGAAGAGCAGAGGCGGAGCAGCAGAGAGGCATTTCTGAAGATCACTGTACACTTCCTGAGGAGAATGAAGCAGGAGGAACTGGCTGACCGTCTGCAGAGCAGTAAGAGGATTTCTCTAAAGATTTAACTCGCTGGATAAATGAGACATTTACTGATGTCTCAACAGATGAAGGATCATTTGTTTATATATGCATCCTTTAGGAGAAATTAAATTGTCGTATTTAATAAAATTTAATTGAATATTTATAAATTACTTACAGAAATTATTTTTTTGTACCTTCAGGACATCCTGTTTGTCAGTGTAAACTTAAATCTAACCTGAAGAAGAAGTTCCAGTGTGTGTTTGAGGGGATTGCTAAAGCAGGAAAGCCAACCCTTCTGAACCAGATCTACACACAGCTCTACATCACAGAGGGAGGGACTGCAGAGGTCAATGATGAACATGAGGTCAGACAGATTGAAAAAGCATCCAGGAAACCAAACAGACCAGAAACAACAATCAGACAAGAAGACTTCTTTAAATCCTCACCTGGAAGAGATGAACCAATCAGAACAGTGATGACAAAGGGAGTGGCTGGCATTGGGAAAACAGTCTTAACACAGAAGTTCACTCTGGACTGGGCTGAAGACAAAGCCAACCAGGACATACAGTTCCTGTTTCCATTCACTTTCAGAGAGCTGAATGTGCTGAAAGAGAAAAAGTTCAGCTTGATGGAACTTGTTCATCACTTCTTTACTGAAACCAAAGAAGCAAGAATCTGCAGGTTTGAAGAGTTCCAGGTTGTGTTCATCTTTGACGGTCTGGATGAGTGTCGACTTCCTCTGGACTTCCACAACACAAAGATCCTGACTGATGTTACAGAGTCCACCTCAGTGGATGTGCTGCTGACAAACCTCATCAGGGGGAAACTGCTTCCCTCTGCTCGCCTCTGGATAACCTCACGACCTGCAGCAGCCAATCAGATCCCATCTGAGTGTGTTGATATTGTGACAGAGGTCAGAGGGTTCACTGACCCACAGAAGAAGGAGTACTTCAGGAAGAGGTTCAGAGATCAGGAGCCAGCCAGCAGAATCATCTCCCACATCAAGACATCACGAACCCTCCACATCATGTGCCACATCCCAGTCTTCTGCTGGATCACTGCTACAGTTCTGGAGGATGTGTTGAAGACCAGAGAAGGAGGAGAGCTGCCCAAGACCCTGACCGAGATGTACATCCACTTCCTGGTGGTTCAATCCAAACTGAAGAACATCAAGTATGACAGAGGATGTGAGACAGATCCACACTGGATTCCAGAGACAAGGAAGATGATTGAGTCTCTGGGAAAACTGGCTTTTGAGGAGCTGCAGAAGGGCAACCTGATTTTCTATGAATCAGACCTGACAGAGTGTGGCATCAATATCAGAGCAGCCTCAGTGTACTCAGGAGTGTTCACACAGATCTTTATAGAGGAGAGAGGACTGTACCAGGATAAAGTCTTCTGCTTCGTCCATCTGAGTGTTCAGGAGTTTCTGGCTGCTCTTCATGTCCATCTGACATTCATCAGCTCTGGAGTCAATCTGCTGTCAGAAGAACAATCAACCTCCCAGAAGTCTGAAACAAGAAAAGATGAATCTGCAGAGACACAGTTCTACCAGAGTGCTGTGGACAAGGCCTTACAGAGCCCAAATGGTCACCTGGACTTGTTCCTCCGCTTCCTCCTGGGACTTTCACTGCAGACCAATCAGGATCTCCTACGAGGCCTGCTGCCACAGACAAGAAGTTGCTCAAAAACTAATCAGGATATAGTCCAGTACATCAAGAAACAAATTGAGGACAACCCATGTCCAGAAAGAAGCATCAATCTGTTTCACTGTCTGAATGAACTAAAAGATCCTTCTCTTGTCGAGGAGATCCAACAGTCCGTGAGATCAGGAAGACTTTCTACAGATAAACTGTCTCCTGCTCAGTGGTCAGCTCTGGTCTTCATCTTACTGTCATCAGAAAAAGATCTGGACGTGTTTGACCTGAAGAAATACTCTGCTTCAGAGGAGGCTCTTCTGAGGCTGCTGCCAGTGGTCAAAGCCTCCAACAAAGCTCTGTATGGACGTAGATATTTGAATATACTGAAAATATTTGAATATAAAACCATGTTTTCAGCAGATAAGAACAATTAGTACTTGTGTTTTAACTTTACTGTTGTCTTTCCAGACTGAGTGGCTGTAACCTCTCAGAGAGAAGCTGTGAAGCTCTGTCCTCAGTTCTCAGCTCCCAGTCCTCTAGTCTGAGAGAGCTGGACCTGAGTAACAACAACCTGCAGGATTCAGGAGTGAAGCTGCTGTCTGCTGGACTGGAGAGTCCACACTGTACACTGGAAATTCTCAGGTCAGAGCAAGTTATTTTTTTATGACTTGAGATATTTCCCTAAAATATATTCTCTGTGGTTTTAATGTCAGAATTCACAGTACTTTCAGATGATTTGCCATGTGTGTTGTGTTGTGTGTTTGCAGGCTATCAGGCTGTATGATCACAGAGAAAGGCTGTGCTTCTCTGGCCTCAGCTCTGAGCTCCAACCCCTCCCATCTGAGAGAGCTGGACCTGAGCTACAATCATCCAGGAGACTCAGGAGTGAACCTGCTCTCTCCACAGTGGAGACTGGACACTCTCAGGTAGGAAGAGGCCTGCTGCAGCCACAGACAGTCAGACAATGGTCCGAAACTTATGAAACGTAGCACAAATATCAGCTGATATGTTTAGGTTTTTGCTATTAAGTTATACATGTGAACGTATCAGTGCAAGTGATGTAATGTTTGCATGCTGAAAGAGGATGTGCTGGTCTGACCCCCCTACTCCTTTCAGGGTTGAGCCTGCTGGAGTCCGATGGTTGAGACCAGATCTGAGGAAGTGTAAGTGTGAAAACAAAGCAGCACACATTCAACCATCTTCACACTGTGACATCACTCATTCACAGCTCTGATGTCATCATCAAAGTGTCAATCAATGATCAGATGATAGATCAATAACTGCAGCTGTATTGTGTCTTGTTCTCTCCATCAGATTCCTGTGAACTCACAGTCGACACAAACACAGTGAACAGAAACCTTAAACTGTCTGACAACAACAGGATGGTGACGTTTGTGAAGGAAGAGCAACCATATCCTGATCATCCAGACAGATTTGACTGTCCTCAGCTGTTGTGTACAAATGGTCTGACTGGTCGCTGTTACTGGGAGGTGGAGTGGAGAGGAAGAGTTAGAATATCAGTGGATTACAACAGGAGATGTCACAGTTTGTTTGGAGAGAATGATCAGTCCTGGAGTCTGTTCTGCTCGGAAGATGATGGTCGTTACTCTGTCTGGCACAATAAGAGCGGAACCTCCATCTCCTCCTCTGTCTCTAACAGAGTAGCAGTGTATGTGGACTGTCCTGCTGGCACTCTGTCCTTCTACAGAGTCTCCTCTGACACACTGATCCATCTCCACACCTTCAACACCACATTCACTCAACCTCTTTATCCTGGGTTTGGGCTTAGGTCCTCATCCATATCCATGTCTGGTTCCTCAGTGTCTCTGTGTTCTCTGTAGGAGGGAGACTCTCTTCCTGTTGGACAAATATTCTCACTGCTGCAGGCATTTGCACAGATTGCTCAAGCCCTAATAACTATGAAGCTTTAATGACCAGTATGTAGGATTTAGTGGCCTGAAGTTACAGATTGCAACCAACTGAACACAGCTCAAGTCTTTATTTGACAAATTGAAGCCCCTATCTAGAGTCAGTGTTTGGTTTGTCCATTCTGGGCCACTGTAGAAACATGGCAATTCAACATGGCAGACTCAGTGGAAGACGCCCTACATTGTCCGTAGATAAAAACATTTAATTCTAACAAAAACACAATGATTCCTAATAATAATTATTCACCAACATTTCTGACAATAGATCCTCCTAAATGTTACACACTGGACTTTGTATTTTTGAGGGTAGATTGGTTGGTTTATTATTTAATTCATTCAGACATTACTGTGTAAATATTTGTTGATTTTGAACAGGTATTCATTTTATAGAAAGTGTGCACAATGTCTGCTCTGCAGTTCTTGGAGAGATAGTAAATGCAAAATGTGCTGTGTGGCTTGATCATTTTGTAGAAATATGTTGAGTTTTAAACTGTATGACCGTTTTATATGTAAGTGCTTTATTTTTTATACATAATTAGGAGAGAGGTGCCCTTTCTTCTTTGAACACCTGCCTAAAATGTCCGTACATGTGCCTGCAACAGATGAGTTGAGTCCTGCATTAATCAATGAATTTAAATGAATCAATGAGCTTTGTACAAAATCCTTCCGAAAGATTCTTCACAGATATTGTAAATGTCTTTCACAAGCTGCATGAATGCTCATTATGCTTCAATAAAGATTATTTTCTTCAATCTGGAACCTGAGTGAAGTGTCTCAGTTGTTTCATTCAACCAGATAATAACTTTTTAAACTAAGTTTCCACATTAACACTCTAAAGCTGCTTTCTTTGTAGTAACTACAAATAAACATGTACTCAACTCGCAGCTATCGGAGATCAACTTTCTATGTTTATATTCATTAAACAGACGCGTTATCAGTTATTTCACTGGCAGTATACAGATAAAATTAATCTTTCACACACTCGCGCCTTTCTGCGTGTTTCCTGTTTAAAGTTTACTTTCACTTTCTCTGGAGCAGTGTCGCAGTTTGTGTTCACCATCTAATTCTCCAGCTGAAGGCAATGGAACAGAGTTTCGATGTTTTACATCAACAGCAAAAATCTGCATCCAATATAACAGTGACAGGAGTCATTGTGCAAGGGGCTTTTTCTTGTTACAGAGTATTTGTACAATGTGGTACTTTTACTTAACAAAATCATGTGAATATTTTTTTCCTCTTAGTAATTGTTATTTTTATTACATTTTTGGATAACAGCAGGAATTATAAACCTCTACCTGATGAGTTGGATAATACACACGGTTTAATTTTATATCCACAGGTACTTTAACAGTAAAGTGGTTTCACCTGCTCAGGTTAGTGATTATATCTCAGTGACAATCAGTGTGAGTCAGTGAGTGTAAATGCTCCTCCATGCATTGTGTGTGTGCTGGGCTGCCGCTTCATCAATGTGATAAATATTCAGTAATACTGAGAGTGCCACCTAGTGGTGAAAGGAAATGTCATTTTTTACACTTCCATGTTCTACTGCTAGCAGGATGATCAGATGTAGCTGAAATTTTGTCAGAAAGTGCAAAACATGTTGTTGATAATATTTCATAATTGTGGTGAGAATACAGTGAGGTTGTATTTTGAACGAACTCCTTCTAGGGCATTAGTCAGTACAATCAAAACAAAATGCAAATGACGAACAGCGTGCCCGTGGCGTTCGCTATGAAACAGATAGTACTCAACTTCAGTGTACATGGTCCAATCTCAATAAAACTTCACGTTTGATAAGAGTCCTGCCCTGAACACCGGCACATGACCACAGCACACCCCGAGTTGAGTGGAGTGCAAGGGCCCGTTCATCGCTGCTAGCAGTTTCAGTTAATATTATATTATTTCCTCTGGGCACCAACCTTAGAGAATACAAAATGAGTCTCATAAAATACACTAAACTATTAATTTGGGATCCTGATTATTAATTGAATCAATAACTAGAAGCAATAGCAGGAACATGTTTGTTGCGGGCAAAGAAAAACCTCACATGGGGCACCGTTTATATTAAATATAAAATGGCTCGAACAGGAAGCAAATTGGGAAGAGAAGACAATAAATAATAACTTTAATTCATATCAAAGCTCCTCGGGGCACCACCCTTAAAGAAGTCAATTAATTGATTCAGAATGATAAAATAAACTAAACTATGAATTTGGAATTCTGATATTAAATTAATATCTACAACCAAAAGGTGGGTAAGTGGGCCTGTGTCGAGCCGACTATGTAGAGGTTCAGAAAGCCATGAACTAAATACATGTCCTATACCTAAACCTACTTGAATATTGTTGTTGTAAAATAAATGATTTATAATGATTTTAATTGTGGACAAACCTCCTGCCTTGACTGATATGCACGCACATTAGAAGGCTTCCCTTCACCACCATGAATCCAATGCCAATATAGTATGTACGTGTATTTAATCATGAAGTTAACCACTGTGTAGGGTTATTAAAACATGAATATTAGGTAGGTATAACCAGAGATTGTTAACCCTAACCCTCTCTACATGGCTCTGGGTATTACATGTCATATTGTTCATGAAAACTGCAGGGCTTTGGTTTTGTCTTAACTTTCTCCAGAACTGCTCATCCAAACTACTTTATACTGGATAATGCTCTCCCTTTGGTCCTCAGCAGTACACCCACCAAGATAAAATAAATAAAGTAAAATTAAATGAATGGTGGAGATTAGAGCGCCGTTTATAAATAATAATACTTCAAATGTCGTGGAAACTGAGACCAATTGTGACGCTTTTGGCATTCCATACAGGCAGCTTGCTTCTAGAGAGAAAAACATGGTGAAGTTCAATGACCTGAACTTTTCCAGTAGCTGTGTCCACCCACATGTGTGATTAATACGGCTGTGCCAGCAGTAAAATGCCTGGACCTTGTCCTCCTCCTCCCCCAGGAGGAGTCCTGCACTGTGTTCAGCTCCCTATTCTTTGTCTGGCAGGAGCAGGAAGGGAAAGGGTTATTATTCAGAACATTTACTGTAAAAGTAATAAATGCATTTCATCCCCTTCCTGTCCAGTGAAATCCACATATCAACAGATGTGTTGATGTTTGTGATAAACTGAAGGATGGAGTCTTCTTTTACAGGTGGAGTAAATTCTCCTGCTTATTAAACTAAATTAACTATTTAAAAACCCTCCTGGATCAGCTGGAAAATACATCGTCACAAAGCTAAAAACAGTCTGTTTTTCTGACTATTTAGAGTTATGTGTTTCTCACAGGACAAAAATATATATTGATCTTATAGAATATGATGCATTGCTGTAAGTTAAACGATCATACCACAGAATATAAGATAACATAGTATGAGTATAATAAATAAACAAATATAGTGTACTGTAGTATGAAACAAAACAAACACAAAGTTTTAAGAAAAAACATTTATTAGACAGCAGAACAGACGGTTCAGGTTTAGCACCTCGGTGGTTCACACCAGTTTACAACATAAACACACACACACACACATTACCCAGCATTCAGCAGGATGTGACATTTTCCTGTTCGCAAACCAAATAACATGATCAACATGAAGCCCTCTCTCACACACACTTTAAGTTGTAGTTTTACAGGTTTCTGTAGATATAAATGTGCACAATGTGTTGGTACGTTCTTGTATGAGGCATTTTTTACTTTTAATATTTACAAATAAGAAACGAACAAGCAGGACAAACATCAGCGAGCACCTGTCAGAGGTCACATGATGGAGTTTTATTCAAATTCCACAAAGACGGAATATGTATTTGACACAACCTTAAAAACAGCTCAGAAGAGTTTTGAAGCTTTATGAATATCGTAAACTTTTACAATCAATCTAAAACTACATTCAAACGCCCGTCGCTAACTTCCTGATAAACCTACAAACGTCGTTTCTGTGAGAAGACGCGTCACAAAGCGGTTCAGTACAGGTCCACACTCGTTTGGTTCAGAGCAAAAGACAATGTTTGGCATTCATCGGTCATCAATACTGAATACTGGTGACAAATGTGTGTTTTATGATCCTGTGATGACCCCTGTGAGCAGGCCCCTCCCTCCAGGAGCCTGGGGGGGGCGGAGTCAGTTTATCAGTGAGATTCAGCGCACCTGGAGGCAGGTCTATATATACATATATATATATAAATATATATTATGTTTGTTTTTGTTGTATTTAGCTTATTTTTAGTTATAACGGATGTGTGTTCTCCCTTTTTCGTCCAACCTGAGGTGGGGGCGTGGCGAATTGGGGGCTCGTCCGGGATCAAATGAACTATTTTGGGCCGATTTAATTTTTGGTAATTAAGGTAATTTAAGATGTACAAATATGTGTGTGACGATTTTTTGGTAAATTACGATGTTCACGAATGCATCATGTCATCCACAAACCAACACCAGCAGAAAGCGATCGTTAACTGTGATCATGAAACACCAATGTGTCACCAATCGTGTCCACTGTGAGCGTTCAGTGTGCTTTAAAGCCCTCTGTGGAGGACGGAGGCGTTTTACCGCACACTCTGAGACATGTGCAGAGGAGTCAGCATCTCCTCAAAGATGGCCCCCTTCACATTGGAGCCCCTCAGGTTCGCCTCCTGGAGGTCACATCCTGACAGGTCACAGTTCTGGGAAAAACATACGACACGCGAATGTATCATGGATGCAGCATTTGCAGGTTTCGGTGAATTATGGATGTAGAGATGTGTGTGTGTGTGTGTGTGTGTGTGTGTGTGTGTGTGTGTGTGTGTGTGTGTTCTCACCTCCAGGTCCGTCCCGGCCAGCGTTGCTCCTCTCAGATTGCAGTTCTTCAGTTTGGCGTTCTTCAGCGTGGCGACCCTCAGGTTGATGCCCGTCATCTGACTTCCCTCCATGTCCACGCCCTTCAGGTTGGCTCCTGCCACACACACACACACACACACACACACACACACACATTCACATGAGTTCAACACCAACTCCAGCTTCAGATCTGTCTGAAGAACACGTGCGATTGGCTGCCCCACCTTCCAGATTGGCTTTGATTCCTGCAGGATCTTCAAAGTTACAGCCTCTCAGTGAAGCTCCTTCAGCGTTGGTGCACAGCATCTTCACACCCTGCAGGTTGGCCGCCTGACACACACACACACACACACACACACACACACACACACACACACACACACACACACACACACAGAGCGTGAACATGTGACTCATTTAGAGATTCAAGTGTAATGTTTTTTGGGAAACATGTGGCACTCACATCCAGAGAGGCCATGGACAGGTCGGCTCTCTCCAGGTTAGCCCCGCTCAGGTTGGCGTGGGTCAGGTTGGCTCCTCGCAGGTTGGCCATCTTGAAGTTGATGTAGCGCAGATCCAGACGAGATAGATCGGCACCATTAAAGTTCAGACCCTGAGAGACCACGAACACACACAGAGCGTTTTATAGTGGAGAGAATCTGTATCACATCAACAACAGCAGTTTAAAAGGTTTTGTTTGTAACTTTCAGCATCATCCTGGGCGTCGAAAGACTGAACGCTGTAAAATAACTGACAATCATATTTAGAATGACGTTACTACGGAGAGAGAAGGCACTCAGGAGCATAAAGGTCACATCCTTTGACCCTCCTCCCTACATAGAAACACATAGAAATCAGTCCACAGGCAGCAGAGGAACAAAGCTACACTACAACCCCATAAAAAGTGATTCTATCGCTCTTCGTCTTCTTTAAATATCTTTAAGGATGTTTGTGACTGGATGTGTGTTGGTTGTCTACCTGACACCGCAGCTCTGACTTGGTCGTGGTGGCCAGCAGGAATCTGATGAACTCTTTGCGGGTCAGAGGGGAGTGGTCATCAGGGGGCTGAGAGGACTGAAGAAGACAAACACAAGTCAAACCTCTGGCCCTGGAACTATACCGCAGTCTACAGGATGTGTGCTCTACAAACACGCACTCACCTTTATGAGGGTCTCCAGCTGTTCGGCGAGCTGTTCGATGCCGAAGAAGCGAGCCTCTTCCAGCACTCCTGCAGAGGGAAGACTGCAGGTCAGAAAACGCTGCGATGTGGGACTGGTTTTATGTTTAAAATGGCGTCTGTTATACCCAGAGGGTTGATGCCTTCATTGATGATGAGCTGTCCGTGTCTCAGATAGTTCAGAATGGGTTCAAAGTAGTCCGGACTGCGATCTATCAGGTACGCCCCCTGAGAGTCCTGCTTATTCCCCCAGACATCTGAGTGAAGCAGACAAACAATACATGTGACACCACAAAGTCAAATAAAGACATTCATCATTTCTATTTAAAGATTATTAATGTGTTTATTGAGTGACTTCACCTTTCTCTCTGAACATGTGAGCCAGCATACTCTCAGGCTCTTTACTGACCAGTGTGCTCCTGAGGAGAAACACAACCAGTTAACAATGCGGAGAACAGCAAACTCAACAACAGCTTAAAATGAACAACAACTAACTTTTAAATTAAATTAAAGACCTACTTATGTCCATACTGGCAAAACAAGTACGAAGGAAAATCAGTATTGCTTCAATGTCAATACAGAGTGTTCCCAAAAACTACAATATAAAACATTAAAATGTCTATTGTTGAGTTTTTACATTATCCCAAATCTTTCCAACAATGTTCAACCTCAGAGAAATCTGTCATTTTATTCAGGTAACGCTGCGTTTCACCGGTCGCCTGTCGATGGCGTCATATCCCCTTTGTGCCTGCGTCAGCGTTGTGGTTGTCTGCCAGAAGCTGTCATACATTGACTGTTGATCCAGTCTGAAGCCACATTGTTACCATCCACTGTTTAGATCTTGGTGCTTTTTAACTCTAGATTTGAACCGGATGAAGGATTTTAGTCATCGGACGTCTGGATCTTAAGTTATCAGAGAAACAAGCTGAGCTAACGTTAGCAGCAGCTCGGCTCGCAGCCCCTCCGGGACGTCCTTTGTCTGTCCAACAGCGTGGGAGAAGCAGTGATTGTTAAGGTGGAACTGCTTTATTCAGTGTGTTTAGTGGTTTTAATCAGCGGGTCTGTTTGTGTTGGAGAGGAGGAGACCTCTGTGGATCATTGGGCTCCCGGTAGAAACCTCCTGAACCATGAACACTGAAGGAATCCTAACCGGGAGAAGCTGACTGCAATGACACCAATGGTGGTGAAGACAACAACTCCCATGATCCCACACTGCTTCACCATCTCATTAAAATGTCTCTTTTGCCCTAGTGGCAAATTATATGTTGTACATTTAAAGAAGAGACTGAAAAACTTTATTCATCAATCAATTTTTAAGAACGGCCAAAATCTTCTTTAAGATTTCTCGAGACCCAACCACAATGAGACGAGTCACTTTTACCTCGTGGTGGTGAAACAGCGTCCACCGACGTTGAGCGTCAGCCAGTCGGTGTGAGTCTGACCCCTCTCGGCCCCGATGAGGTCTTCCTGTGGATCTACACACGGGTAAAGTTAACGACCACGAGGATCTTTAAATAAAGGATCTGAGTTCTTCTTCTTCCACGCTGCCGCACACTTACCTTCAAATGAATCTCCCTCTGACACGTACAGCACGTCATCGTCTCTGCAGACACACACAGGCTTCACCATTACATCAAGACTAACTATACACAGTATATTATAGATTATAGATTATAGATTATATATATAACAGCAGCACAGTGCAGTGATTCTGTTTACAGCTCAAACTACACATTTTAGGATGGAGTAACTCTTTAATGCACCAGTTATAATCATCTAATGATATCATATATAAAAGTTCAGTCAGTTTAATCCTTTAACATTTTACAGATTATATTACATAATTTACTTTACATGTGTAAATATGGAAGCTCATTTCTACGACGGAGTATTAGGGCCAGACTAAGAGGAAAAATAAATCAATAAAATATTGGAAATTACCAGAATAAAATCACAATAATACCAGAATAAAGTCGTAATACTACCAGAATAAAGTCGTAATATTACCAGAATAAAGTCGTAATATTACCAGAATAAAGTCGTAATAATACCAGAATAAAGTCGTAATATTACCAGAATAAAGTCGTAATAATACCAGAATAAAGTCGTAATATTACCAGAATAAAGTCGTAATATCACCAGAATAAAGTCGTAATATCACCAGAATAAAGTCGTAATATCACCAGAATAAAGTCGAATATTACCAGAATAAAGTCATAATATTACCGACTAAAATCACAATAATACCAGAATAAAGTCGTAATACTACCAGAATAAAGTCGTAATATTACCAGAATAAAGTACAAAAGAAGCTATTTCTTCCGAGTGATTTTTTCTTCGAAATAGAAACAGTCGTTTGTACAATCGTTTTAAAGTCCTGATACTGATAATAATTTGATGCTGCTGAGTAAAACATTTATTATTTCCTTATTTGTGAAACCGATATCAAAGTTTAACTTCACAAGATTCTCAACATTCCTCATTTTAACGCAGCGCGAAGAGTTCTCGTAATATTACGACTTTATTCTCGTATGTTTTTCTCTGAGTGTGGCCCTAACACTCGTATATTGCTGCCTAGTGACAAAAAAAAAGTATTTATGAGAATCCGTCTCAATATTTTAACTCTTTTTTGATTAGAATCATTTTTTTCTCGTCACATTTGCAGAAATTGGTTTTCATTATTTTGAGATACTACGTCATTAGTTTTACCCTGTAACATTGCACATGTACAGTTACATTACAGTCATATTCTACTTTATTGTCTATACTCTAGATTTCTGTTATATATACATTATATTAAATTATATATATTCTATTAAATTATATACATTCTATTAAATTATATATATTCTATTAAATTATATACATTCTATTAAATTATATACATTCTATTAAATTATATATATTCTATTAAATTATATATATTCTATTATACTTTAATATGTTATATTTTATTAAATTATATATATTCTATTATATTTTAATATGTTATATTTTATTAAATTATATATATTCTATTATACTTTAATATGTTATATTTTATTAAATTATATATATTCTATTATACTTTAAGATATTATCTTTTATTAAATTATATATATTCTATTAAATTATATATATTCTATTAAATTATATATATTATATTAAATTATATATATTCTATTATACTTTAATATGTTATATTTTATTAAATTATATATATTCTATTATACTTTAATATGTTATCTTTTATTAAATTATATATATTCTATTATACTTTAATATGTTATATTTTATTAAATTATATATATTCTATTATACTTTAAGATATTATCTTTTATTAAATTATATATATTCTATTAAATTATATATATTCTATTAAATTATATATATTATATTAAATTATATATATTGTATTATACTTTAATATGTTATATTTTATTAAATTATATATATTCTATTATACTTTAATATATTATATTTTATTAAATTATATACATTCTATTAAATTATATATATTCTATTATACTTTAATATGTTATCTTTTATTAAATTATATATATTCTATTATACTTTAATATGTTATCTTTTATTGAATGTGCTGTGTGCTGCTGTGTTGATCAATGAAGGTCTGCTCTCTTTATACCGACAGAGCTGTAGTCTCTGCCCGCAGCAGTAATGGGATTACTTTGCGTTACTGCAGCGGGACCTACCGGATCAGAGTGACGTCGTCGATGAGGCCGCCGTTCCCGTTATAAACACTAGAGGCTCTTATTCCCAGTTTGGAAGCGGCCACCGACAGTAAATCCTCCAGAGAGCCGTACACAGCCACCACCTGAGGGAGGACACCGACGACCAACAGCAGATCGATGGAACTGATCAGATACTTTATTCTTTATTCAACAACATGTAACCCTAACCCACATTCCCGGGTTTATCTTCCTCAGCTCACCTTCCCGTTGGTGGAGGACCCGTTGACAAACAGTGTGACTCTCCTCATGGTGAAGTACGATCAGTTAAACTCGTCTTCTGCTCCGAGTTTTATCCATTAAAACAAATTCTCAACAACAACAACAACAATCTCTTTCCTTCTCTGCCTCGCTCAAACGCAACCCGGAAGCGGAATCAGCCAATCAGCGAGTCAGAGAGAACCGCAACAGCCAATCAGGAAACAGAGGAGGCGGGACCAACACCGCAACACAAAACAGCTCAATATTTTATTTTATTTTATCTTATTTAATTTAATTTTATTATATTTAATTTAATTTAATTTAATTATATTTTATCTTATTTGTTTTATCTTATTTTATTTAATTTAATTTAATGTAATTTTATTATATTTTATCTTATTTAATTTTATTATATTTTATTTTGTTTTATCTTATTTTAATTTTATTATATTTATTTATTTTATTTTATTTTATATTATATTTTATCTTATTTAATTTTATTATATTTTATTTTGTTTTATCTTATTTTATTTTATTTTAATTTAATTTATTTTAATATCGCTTCAGTTCACACCCACTAACTCAGTCAGTTTCTGCTACTTTATACTATTTTATAACTTTAATTATACGACATATAATTAACAAACATTTCTTTGTACAGGATAAATGACATATATATTATTATATGCTATATATTATATACATTATGAAATAAAACTTCATCATTCATTCTCACACTATCCAGCTATATAATCAGTAATTGTAACCCAATAATAAACAGTATATTATACTGAATGTGTCATTCTGAGTGAGTAATCATTATTATTATTATTATTTATAATAAATATTCTTAATTGAGCCTAAATAAGGACATTAAAAGTCCAATTAACTGCAGGGAAGTTGATTAGTTTACAAAATATGAACTGAATAGCAGCACTTCATTATTTTAAACAGGTATAAAATCTTTCTGGCCTTCGGACCAAACACTTTGTAACTTTTAAGTATTTTTAACTTTGTCTGAGCATTGTTTTTAAATATGTAGTAAAATAATGTAAAAAAAATAACATGTGTTTTACAAAGAGCTTTATTAAACAAACAATTCACCGAGACATAAAATAAGAGCTCCTATTAAACAAACACATAACAACTGCAAAGAAATTGTGCAATTTAAGTCCCAGAGTTTGTTCATTTGGCAAAGAAAACTAATTACTAAGCCCCAAAATCAAACTTATATTTTTATTCTTTACTGTGACGGAGGCCGACTCATCCTGTACAACTCTGAAGTGCTCCGACTGGTTTGAGTCTCCTGTACTGGGAGCTGTGGGAACATTTCACATCCCCAAAACTCCATAAGTCCCGCCCCCTTTTTGCTCTGTGCTCCAATCACAGTGGAGCAAGCCTCAGTCAACTTCCTGCTTTCCTCGTACTTAGATATGCTAAGCTAGGCTAATAGACATTTAAATAGTCACATCTTAATCGGATTAATTGATTGGACCACAGAGCACAAAAGGGGCGGGGCTTCAATAGTGATTCAGCAGGTCAAAATATTAAAACAAGATATCAGGTAACATCAGCAAGAAACCGGAGACCAACTGATGTGTGAGCATTAAAAGTTACTTAATAACGCGGGGGTCAAAGTTCAGAGTACAGTAGGTCTGATAGTGTTCGCAGCAGCAGCAACACACTTTAAATCAAACAGAGAGAAACCAAGAATTTAAACACCTTCAATAAACAGTTAGCAGGTTTTCTGTCCATCAGATGAAGTAAAGTGGCTCTACGTGTGTCGAGGACCGCGGTCGGTCGGTAGGTCGGAGGTCAGCCCTCGTGTTGTAGTCGCTATGGAAAAGTGCTTCAAATAAGGCACATAAAGGGAAGACATTGATATCCAGTAAGGCTCAATGAGTGACAGATGTGGAATAACATCAGTCTGTGTTTGTGTCAGACTCACACAACCTACATGTGCACACCAGTAATCATCCTCTACTCAACCGTATCGAGGTTCTGTGTGTCCGAGGAGGTCAGAGTTCATCTGAAGACTGAATGTGTCTGAAATTGTGTGAATCTACTTTAAAAGATCAAACGTTCATCGTAAACTGACTTCTAGAGGAAACTTTCAATATGGTCACAAATGATTCTTTAATTTCATTCAGTCTTTGTCCTCGACACAATCACTCTAACTGACCGTGTCCTAAGTCCCGCCCCCTTTTCGCTCTGTGCTCCAATCACAGCTGAGCTAATCTATACTGAAAACACAACCACAGTTAGAAGATGGTCGTAAGATAAAAGAGACGTATATACAGTCACGTCCTCGGTTAGCTAATGTTAAGCCAGCGAGCTCTTTCTAGCTAATTGACAGCAATCGTTAGTTAGTTAGCGTTTAGCGAATATTAGCCAGATATATTAAGATTTATTTTTTTAGCTAGATATATTAAGAAGGGGCTTTATATGTTGCAAAAAGCTGAATAACTAGTTAACGATTGATGTAAATTAAGTAGCTGGTTAACTAGTGTTTTGCTAACATTAGCTAACAGAAGATGTGACTGTATTTATATGTATTTATATATTTATTTATATATATATTTATATATTTATTTATGTCTTTCTTTTATCTTTCAACCATCTTAACAATCAGGTTCTATTGGAGCAGAGAGCAGAAGGGGCGGGGCTTAGGAAGTCTACCCAAACATACGCACCAGTTTAAGATATCAACCTTCCTCATTGTGTTTTATGGGAAAATACATTTTGTACCATCATCATTCTCACAACGCAGTTCTTTCCCCCTCAATCCGAGCTGATAAACTATTCATTGCCGCTGTCCTCTGTGTCGTCGTCTCCACCCTCAGCCGGTCCGTCTCGCTCTCTTTCGGGGTAGTTGAGGATGTGCCGGTTGGCCTGAATGATGTACTGCTGCTGCTTGAAATACACCTTCAGCACTCCCTTGATCAACACAAAGGCGATGCCACCCTGAGGGGGAAGAGGACAGGGTTGAAGTCACAAATCCATCCATCGATTCATCTACCTGCCTATTTAACACCTTGATTCCACCGGGCTCGGCTCGATGACGTCATGTCCGTGGGTTGGTTTGGTCCGTCCTCGGGGAGCTTTCATTCCCCAACAGGAGGGTTTCAGAGGCAGAAACAGCGGTAATGAGTCTGAATGTGTCAGAACAAGCAGCAAGTAGACTGGACCTTTATTTATTCCAACACAGAGTAACATCACACAGTCCGCTTGTTCAATAACTTCCAACCTCACTGAAACTGATCGATACGATGGATGACTGATAACATTAACAGTTACTGACTGATTAACTGGTTTCCTCTCCTGTCGCTGCCTGAACCCGCCGGGTTTTCATCCCCAGAGTTAGAGTCCTGGTCGGAGCCGCTGGGGTACAGTGCGGGTACAGACAGCTACTGAGACCACTAACTAGCTAACAGCAGCTAGTAGAGAGAAAAGGTCTGTGTTGTAACAATCTGATACTGTCACTCAGGACAATGAACAGCGTCTAACAGAGTTAGATGTTCTTATTTTTCTGCGACTATCAGACTAACGAAACTACGTCCACTAAGACTCTTAGTGTTACTACTGACTTATATAATCTCTCCAGCAGGTTCTGGTTCTACCTCTGGGTCTCCTATAAAACCACCAAAGGAAGCTGCCTCGGAGGATCCTGATCTGATGTTAAACTCCTGTGGCCGGCTCAGTTGTGAGTGGGATCCGTCTGGTAAATTAAAAGCTTTGCGGCTGCCTCACATTTCCCACTGTAATGAAAGTATTCCTGTCTGAAACGAAAGGAAGAGGACGAGAGATATTCACCAGTACGGTGCGCTGAAGGTTCGAGGGCGTCCGTCTGAACAGCAGCCGTCCCACCAGACTGGCGATGGAGGGAAAGATGAGAGCGCCGCACAGAGTCCTGGACACAGAGAGGTGATCTCCTGCACCGGGTCCGTCGGCGGGGACACGGGGCAGATAATGACCTGTGCCTGGGGTAAAAACAGGTTCCACATATTTAAATTTAGATTAATATTAAGAGTAAAGTTCAGTACAGATTCTCATGCAGCTCCTTAAAGCACCTGGATGCAGTTTATCATCATGTTTCATTACAGGAGATAAATCTGCTCCTCACGAGATCTCACTCACATTCGTTTGTAATTTTTGCCTCGTTCATTTACTGAATCAAGTTTGAGTGAAACTTTTATTAAACACTGTTGTTGTTGTTGTCGTTGTTGTTATACCTGTAAATAAATGTTAATACCTGGCGGGAGCTTCCGTTTGAAGGAGTATCTCTGCCACAGCCTCACTATATAATCCTCCCAGCGGATCATCTTTCCCAGGACCAACGCCACGGGGATGGTGGGCAGACCCATCAACAGGAACAGCGGGTCGGCTCGCTGCATCACATCCAGCCCCTTCTTATGTCCGACGACCTGCGGGCGAGACACAAAGAGCCGACGGTCTCACAGGCTGTTACACTCTCTGCCCTCTCACCTCCTGTGTGACCGCCGCGTACCTGCATGACGGTCACCGCTCCGTATGTGACGGCCGACCAGTACACGGTCCCGACCACCACCCCGACGGCGGCGAAGGGACTGGCTCGGGACAGGGCTCGGTCTATCTGCTGGAGGAAATACACCAACGGGCCTGAGGAGAGGCAAGAACACATTTATCTTCAACAAACATTTACTGTTTTGTTCCCGTTTATTTTACAGATTCTTCTGTATTTTTTTAAAATACATTGGGATATTAATATCCTGTGAATTTACACGTCTAATGTGACATTAAGAATCTGTAACTAAATAATAATAAAATTACTGCTTATTTAAAGAAAATGTCCTTTTTTCCCACATAAAAACTTTTTTTTATTTTTTGTAAATATACTGTTTATATAATACATTAAACTGTTAATATTGTTTATACATTTCTAAAATGATGTTAAGTTATTGACTATTAATAGTAAAACTGTATTTGTTGTGTAATTTTACATGGATTTGTTAGTTAATTAACAGATATCTTGTATAACTATGAACGTTTTCACTACAAAAATATTGAATAAATGTTGTTTATCAGTGTATAAACATTGGTAAACTGTCCAAATACAGTTTTTATCAGTGTAAACAGCAATAATTACTGTAATTAACACAAATTATCACTTTTATTACAATTCTATAACTTTTAAAAGTCCGAAAAATAAATTAATAACGTCACTGTGTAAATATCTTTAATTAAACATTAAAAAGCCAAAAGATTACAAAAGATTTTATGTCAAATTAAAGCTAAAAACTGTATTTTAATTATAGAAAGTGAGTGTTTTTATGAGTCAGTTATTTTACTGTACAGCACCAAACGTGGATTCATCCCCAACAAAAGCCCCATTTACTCCTAGAAAGAGTTCTCAGCCGTTAACACAGAATAAACCCGTCGGTCTGTTGGAGAGAGAGAATAGTTACATTAAAGGTTTTTATCTAGTTGGGAATATTTATGCCAACCACAGTTATTTCCTACTGTTTCCATCCTGAGGTAGGAGCTGTGAGGTAGCTTTCACTCAGTCGGAACAACGCTCACGTACCCGTCTTGGGGAAGGTGATGGTGTACTCGGTGCCACATTGTGGACAGCTGACGGCTCCTCCGCTGTTTCCTTTCTGCTTCTCGTCCAGCCAGCGCTGCAGACACGACTGGTGGATCCACTTGGTACAGCCTTTACACCTGCAGGGGCTCACCCACTCCGCACTGTGGTCGTCTCTCTCGGTGGCAAAACACACCCAGCAGTGTCTGCGGAGAGCACACAGACACAGTTTGTAACCTGGTATATAGTTTAAACACTCTTAAATCCTAAAGAGATAAAGTGATGATTTAATATTCAGCTCTGACTCTTCAAATGTATTTTTTCTAGAGATAAACATTATGTTGTTTTTAGCTGATACAGATAAAATAACTGATCATTTTAAGTTCATCACCTGTAGTTTTTACCACAGCTGAGGGTACGACAGTCTCTAGATAGATGGTTTAATAATAATCTGCCTCCTTTCATCCTTTCATCGTAATAAAATCGAGGCAGAATGAAACGGTGGTTGTTTCTTACTTCTCAGGCTGCTCCTCAGCGAGGGCCATGGTAGTGAACGGGCTCTGCTCTCTGGGAGGTTATCATGAAGCCATCAGACTGCGGTTCACACACACACACACACACACACACACACACACACACACACACACACACACACACAGTTACATTAACTGATGCACAGTTAACGGCTGATAACACTGAAAATGTTCAAACACTAACATAATCCAATCCAATCCAACTTTATTTGTTAAGCACTTTAAAAACAACCAAAGTTGACCAAAGTGCTGTACAGGAGAATAAATAAGACATCATAAATGTAAACAGTGATGATGATGATGAAGACCACTGTGAGGAACATAGACAGTGATGATGATAACACTGGAAAGTTCCCGTGGCAGACCACAGGGACGAGGTCCCACGGTATATTGATTATAAAAGCTTCAGATAGACTACACTTGAATATTTGTATTTTATTTGACTTTCTACTCCACTATATATTTCTGAGAGCTGTAGTTAACAGTTGATAAACAGATTCAATCCAACCGGATTTAAAGTTATTGAAATGTAGTTTACTCACGTAAAACCTAGTAAATAATAATAATAATAATAATAATAATAATAATAATAATAATAATAATAATAATAGGAACAACAACCACTGTGGTCATCCTGAAACCAAACTAACTCAGTCTCATTATAAAGTGAAACCAAAAGTAAAAACATTATTTCCACCTTAAATAGAAGAAACAAGACAAATCCCCTCTGCCCTGAAGCCCCTGTCTCTTACATTAACTGCCCCTGTCTCTTACATTAACTGCCCTAAAGCCCCTGTCTCTTACATTAACTGCCCCTGAAGCCCCTGTCTCTTACATTAACTGCCCTAAAGCCCCTGTCTCTTACATTAACTGCCCTGAAGCCCCTGTCTCTTACATTAACTGCCCTGAAGCCCCTGTCTCTTACATTAACTGCCCTGAAGCCCCTGTCTCTTACATTAACTGCCCTGAAGCCCCTGTCTCTTACATTAACTGCCCTGAAGCCCCTGTCTCTTACATTAACTGCCCTGAAGCCCCTGTCTCTTACATTAACTGCCCCTGTCTCTTACATTAACTGCCCTGAAGCCCCTGTCTCTTACATTAACTGCCCCTAAAGCCCCTGTCTCTTACATTAACTGCCCTAAAGCCCCTGTCTCTTACATTAACTGCCCTGAAGCCCCTGTCTCTTACATTAACTGCCCCTGAAGCCCCTGTCTCTTACATTAACTGCCCCTGTCTCTTACATTAACTGCCCCTAAAGCCCCTGTCTCTTACATTAACTGCCCTAAAGCCCCTGTCTCTTACATTAACTGCCCTGAAGCCCCTGTCTCTTACATTAACTGCCCTAAAGCCCCTGTCTCTTACATTAACTGCCCTGAAGCCCCTGTCTCTTACATTAACTGCCCCTGAAGCCCCTGTCTCTTACATTAACTGCCCCTGTCTCTTACATTAACTGCCCCTGAAGCCCCTGTCTCTTACATTAACTGCCCTGAAGCCCCTGTCTCTTACATTAACTGCCCTAAAGCCCCTGTCTCTAACATTAACTGCCCCTGTCTCTTACATTAACTGCCCTAAAGCCCCTGTCTCTTACATTAACTGCCCCTGAAGCCGCTGTCTCTTACATTAACTGCCCCTGTCTCTTACATTAACTGCCCTAAAGCCCCTGTCTCTTACATTAACTGCCCTGAAGCCCCTGTCTCTTACATTAACTGCCCCTGAAGCCCCTGTCTCTTACATTAACTGCCCCTGTCTCTTACATTAACTGCCCCTGAAGCCCCTGTCTCTTACATTAACTGCCCTGAAGCCCCTGTCTCTTACATTAACTGCCCTAAAGCCCCTGTCTCTAACATTAACTGCCCCTGTCTCTTACATTAACTGCCCTAAAGCCCCTGTCTCTTACATTAACTGCCCCTGAAGCCGCTGTCTCTTACATTAACTGCCCCTGTCTCTTACATTAACTGCCCCTAAAGCCCCTGTCTCTTACATTAACTGCCCCTGTCTCTTACATTAACTGCCCCTGTCTCTTACATTAACTGCCCTAAAGCCCCTGTCTCTTACATTAACTGCCCCTGAAGCCGCTGTCTCTTACATTAACTGCCCCTGTCTCTTACATTAACTGCCCCTAAAGCCCCTGTCTCTTACATTAACTGCCCCTGTCTCTTACATTAACTGCCCCTGTCTCTTACATTAACTGCCCCTAAAGCCCCTGTCTCTTACATTAACTGCCCCTAAAGCCCCTGTCTCTTACATTAACTGCCCCTAAAGCCCCTGTCTCTTACATTAACTGCCCCTGTCTCTTACATTAACTGCCCTAAAGCCCCTGACTCTTACATTAACTGCCCCTGTATCTTACATTAACTGCCCTAAAGCCCCTGTATCTTACATTAACTGCCCCTGTCTCTTACATTAACTGCCCCTGTCTCTTACATTAACTGCCCCTAAAGCCCCTGTCTCTTACATTAACTGCCCCTAAAGCCCCTGTATCTTACATTAACTGCCCCTAAAGCCCCTGTCTCTTACATTAACTGCCCCTAAAGCCCCTGTATCTTACATTAACTGCCCCTAAAGCCCCTGTCTCTTACATTAACTGCCCTAAAGCCCCTGTCTCTTACATTAACTGCCCTAAAGCCCCTGTCTCTTACATTAACTGCCCTAAAGCCCCTGTCTCTTACATTAACTGCCCCTGTCTCTTACATTAACTGCCCCTAAAGCCCCTGTCTCTTACATTAACTGCCCTAAAGCCCCTGTCTCTTACATTAACTGCCCCTAAAGCCCCTGTCTCTTACATTAACTGCCCCTGTCTCTTACATTAACTGCCCTAAAGCCCCTGACTCTTACATTAACTGCCCCTGTATCTTACATTAACTGCCCTAAAGCCCCTGTATCTTACATTAACTGCCCCTGTCTCTTACATTAACTGCCCCTGTCTCTTACATTAACTGCCCCTAAAGCCCCTGTCTCTTACATTAACTGCCCCTAAAGCCCCTGTATCTTACATTAACTGCCCCTAAAGCCCCTGTCTCTTACATTAACTGCCCCTAAAGCCCCTGTATCTTACATTAACTGCCCCTAAAGCCCCTGTCTCTTACATTAACTGCCCTAAAGCCCCTGTCTCTTACATTAACTGCCCTAAAGCCCCTGTCTCTTACATTAACTGCCCTAAAGCCCCTGTCTCTTACATTAACTGCCCCTGTCTCTTACATTAACTGCCCCTGTCTCTTACATTAACTGCCCCTAAAGCCCCTGTCTCTTACATTAACTGCCCTAAAGCCCCTGTCTCTTACATTAACTGCCCTGAAGCCCCTGTCTCTTACATTAACTGCCCCTGTCTCTTACATTAACTGCCCCTGTCTCTTACATTAACTGCCCCTAAAGCCCCTGTATCTTACATTAACTGCCCTAAAGCCCCTGTCTCTTACATTAACTGCCCCTGTCTCTTACATTAACTGCCCCTGTCTCTTACATTAACTGCCCCTAAAGCCCCTGTATCTTACATTAACTGCCCCTGAAGCCCCTGTCTCTTACATTAACTGCCCCTGCTCTGACCTCATGCTAACGGCTAACGGCTAACGGCTAGTGAACTTTAACGTTGAGCTACAGCTAAGCTAGGCTAACCGGTAGCTGCTGCTCGCTGTCTGTCGGTTTAATATTAAAGATATAAATATATAAATATAATATAAATATATTAAAGATATAAAAACACTTCCTACCGGAAACAATGAGAATAAATCCAGATGTGAATGTTTGTAGTTTTTAGTGTTTAACCCGGTTAGCTAACCGCTCTCGGCTCAGGACAACAGCGAGTAAGCTAGCTGCTCTCTGATTGGTCGTCGTCTGTGACGTTGCTCGCTGCATTCAGGGTGTGTAGGAATTCACGAAACTTCCTCTTCGGGCGTGAAAATACAAGATAATGTAGTTTGTTTTGTTTGTTGTCTTATTTTGCAGTCTTATATTTTATATGCATCGTTTTATGTTGTATTTTTCTTATGTCTATCTGTTTATTGTTGGTTAATATTGGTGGGTTAGTCTCCACTGAAATACTTATTTGTAAATTTGATCAATAAAAGCAAAAACAATACAAACCTAGAGAAATATCACAGCCACAAAAGCAGATTAGATAACAGAGAAGCTTTATTTAAATGTTTTATTAATGAAATAAAAGAATACATACAAACTATTCAGCCCTGAACAAACCCCAAACAACTCTGAAATGTTGATCATTTCTTCTTTTTGGTGAACTTATTAACCTTTGGCCTACATGTCTAATGTTTAATGTATTATTCTGGCTCCACAGGTTGGTTAAAGTATTGAGTATTTCCTCATTATGCTGCTTTATACCTCCACAACACTTCACAGGGATAATTGTACCATTATTTTACTTTATATCAACAGTTATTTTTCACTTTAGTTCACAAAGATAATAGAATATATAATAGAATAATAGTGTTACAGATTAATATGCTCAGTATTAAAGCAGATACAGTGAGTGACTGTAACTGACACATTTAAGACTTGCTTACATTGTTATTACATCAGAATGATCCAAACAGGGTCCATTTATTAATGTGAATACTC
>NW_026136710.1:1112241-1189741 GCF_905237075.1 Dicentrarchus labrax | reverse complement strand
ACACAGTGTTATTGAATCAGCTGTACCTTCACACAGTCGGAGGGATCAGGAGTCAATATGTTGTGATTTATTGATACTGGAAGATTAATTATTAGAACTTAATAAAACGTGGTGATAGTTTAAAGAACAGCTTCATATGGATGAAAGACCATCTGAATTTGTATTAATTAATTAATTATCAGAGGTTCAAACACAGAAATCAAGAAGCTTAAAGAAATTAAATCCAAATATTATCAACATGAAGAGAGTCGACTAACCTCGTTCTCCAGGTGGTTTATTATATGTAATAATCTCAATATGGTGGATTTACTGTATCGTGCACTCAGACACTGATGGCTCACAGTAAGTCTGTTCACCTGTCTCAGTGTCACCTGTCTCCCCCCCCCCCCACAGGTAGATCATTGCTATCCCTGCTGCTACAGGACAGAGTGGCTGTTAAAGCGAGCAGATCTGGGGCGCAGTGTTTGTGCGAGCTGCTGGTCGGGTGTCTGAGTGTGTGACTCTCTGGTGGCCTCCGGCTGTGTCTTATGACCCCCCCCCTCAGACACACACTGCCTTAGAGATTAAAAACCACCGCAGCTCTTAGTTCAGCTGTTGCTCTGTGATGTTGAGCCTAAATGTCCGATCTCTGTTGTCTTCCTCAGGGTTCGGGGGTTATCAAGGCTGGGTTTGCAGGTGACCAGATCCCCAAATACTGTTTCCCTAACTAGTAAGTGTTCCTAAGTCACTCAGTTGTAATCACTTTGTATATAAACGACAATAAATAAAGTTTTCCTAGGACTTAATTGTATCATTTGTAATGATTTAAACAGGAAATACTCGAGTTTAAGAGGAGCAGACGATATTACTGCTTAAAAAGTAAAGTCCATAAAGTTGTGTGTATATATTTTATTGTGTGTATATATTTATTGTGTGTATATATTTTATTGTGTGTATTCGTCTGTGTTATCTTCACTTTACTGACTGTTTCTGTGTGTGTGTGATTCAGTGTGGGGCGTCCCAAGCATGTGCGCGTGATGGCGGGAGCCCTGGAGGGAGACCTCTTCATCGGACCAAAAGCGGAGGTAACTCTCTCTCTCTCTCTCTCTCTCTCTCTCTCTCTCTCTCTCTCTCTCTCTCTCTCTCACACACTCACACACTCACACACATTCTCCTTTCCTCACATCAGTTTGAGTGTACGAAGCAAACCACCAGAGTCACACAGTAAGGATTCAGTTAGAAAAGGTTTTGAGGGTATGTTTGTGTGTTTGAGGGCACAATGTGTACTTTTATTCAGAATTATATCTACACATAAGAACAACTGACCCTTATTCCCTCGATAGTCACACTGGAGTTTGGCATTAGGAGGAAGATGTGGAACACATTTCAAACTCTTTTGAGTTGTTCCAGTTAGGGATCTTGGATCTGGATGTAAACACTGGTCCGCTCCGGTCTTACGAGCTGCCGTTGTCACATAACTGCCATGTGTCTCTCGTCTTCGTCCCCCCGGCGACCAGGAGCACAGGGGCTTGTTGTCGGTGCGGTACCCGATGGAGCACGGGATAGTGAAGGACTGGAACGACATGGAGAGGATCTGGCAGTACGTTTACTCCAAGGAGCAACTGCAGACGTTCTCCGAGGAGGTGAGTGCTCCTCCTCTCACGCAGCACCGTGACGATGAAGGTCGGCAGATCTGACCCGTAACCCTGTTGGTGTCTCACAGCATCCTGTACTGCTGACCGAGGCCCCTCTCAACCCCAGCAAGAACAGGGAGAAGGCTGCGGAGATTTTCTTCGAGACCTTCAACGTTCCCGCTCTCTTCATCTCCATGCAGGCGGTCCTTAGCCTGTGAGTACACAGTCTCTGTGCCTCCTCTTCATCAGCTTCTCCAGTTTTATGTCAACTTCTGGAACTTTTCAGTGGTTTGAGAACCAAAGTGTCACCATTACTGCTGACTTATAGTCGAGTGAGGCTGTGTGCGGTGTACAGTGTGTTATTGTTGTTACACACAGCGTGACAGTCATCTGCTGTACAGTCGATACTGCACCATTATAAAGTCTGTTTGGAGGAAAAACCAACAATAAAACCCTTCTTACTTTATAAACTGCAGATTAATCTACGAGGACTGTAACCAGACACTCAACCTACCTCAAATCTGACAAATTATGACTGAAAAATATTCATTTATTTCTCAGAAAAAACTTTTTACATATTGTGTGTTTACTGTGTATTTATTTCATCTGTTGGACAACTTCACGTGCTGTGGCTCAGGAGGAAGAGCGGGTTGTCCAACTAACAGAAGACTTGACGAGTACATTTCCTGTTTAACATAAACCCCGTCAGCAGTTCCTTACGCACTCTACCTGCTGTGAACCGGGCTGCTAGCTGATGTTCCTCACTGTCAGTGGACGATTATTTGAGCTCTCCAACCTTTATCGAACACAAACATCCAGACTGATGATGATGATGATGATGATGATGATGATGATGATGGTGTGACCTCTGTTTCACGCAGGTACGCCACAGGTCGCACCACCGGTGTCGTGTTGGACTCGGGGGACGGCGTGACCCACGTCGTGCCCATCTACGAGGGCTTCGCCATCCCGCACTCCATCATGCGCGTGGACATCGCCGGACGAGACGTGTCGCGGTACCTCCGCCTGCTGCTGCGCAAGGAAGGCTACAACTTCAACACCTCGGCAGAGTTCGAGGTCGTCCGCACCATCAAAGAGGTAACGGCGCCAGGCGGCAGGCGGGGAGTGTTTATATTTGACACATGAAGAACTTTATCTAATCCAATGTGTCTCCAACTTTTGCAGAGAGCCTGTTATCTGTCCCTCAACCCGCAAAAGGACGAGACTTTAGAAACAGAGAAGGCTCAGTACGTTCTCCCCGATGGAAGCACTTTAAACGTGAGTCCCTCAGACACTGACGAGGGTTTTGTAAAGATGTTAAAAGGTTGAAAACCTCCCGACCACCAAAAACCCTCTGAACCGCGTCCTCCTTTTCAGATCGGCCCGGCCAGGTTCCGAGCCCCAGAGCTGCTGTTCAGACCCGACCTGATAGGAGACGAGAGCTCGGGGATCCACGAGGTCCTGGCCTACGCCATCCAGAAGTCTGACATGGACCTCAGACGCACGCTGTACTCCACCATAGTATTGTGTGGGGGGTCGACGCTGATCAAAGGTTGGGGTTAACTTTAGTTTCTTCCAGGGAGTTAAACCCCCTCCTGCCTCCCATGTAATTCAAACTGGTTGCTATCCTCTCTGTCTCACTGACATTAACACTCTCTGTTCTTTCAGGATTTGGGGAACGACTACTAACTGAAGTGAAGAAGCTGGCACCCAAAGACGTGAAGATCAAGGTGAGTCCAGGTTCTGTGATACGCTGCTGCAGCGGGTCCATATCTGTAGAAATGTGTTTGTGACCTGTGGTTGTTTGTCCCGTCCAGATTTCTGCTCCCCAGGAGAGGCTCTACTCCACATGGATTGGGTAAGAGTTCAGTTGAGCACCGACCGTGTTTGAGGATGAAATGTGATGTGACAGATAATTTAACTGTCCCCCCCCGCAGCGGCTCCATCCTGGCATCGTTGGACACCTTTAAGAAGATGTGGGTGTCGAAGCGAGAATATGAAGAAGACAGAGCACGTGCCATCCACAGGAAGACCTTCTAGTAAGGGGGGCGGCGTCCCGCAATTGCCCCCCAGAACTGCCCTCTAACCCCCCCCCCACACACACACACATCTGTCATCTCTGGGTACCTCTGCATCGTCCTCTATCAACCCAACCGCTTCTAAAGCCCCGTCAGCCCCCTGCTCCCCCCTCCCCCCAGAGAAACTCACACGTTTATGTGTGCTAGTTTCCATATTTAACTCCTCCTTTCGTTCGCCCGCCCCCCGCCCGTTGCTCCTGCTGAAGGGTGACCCTCCAAACACTCACACACAGAGGGCCGTCAGGGTATCTGCGAGGGCAACCATTAGCACTGTGGACTCTTACTACAGGCCTTGCTATACTATAATTTAGTCCACATTGAAGTATTGGTATTGCTCTCTTGCCTACAAAAGCCCTGCAAGGTGGAGAATATCATGAAATGTCAATAAACCTGAATGTTTTTTTTTTTTTTTTGCTACTGTTGAAATTTCCATTCCAGACCGAAGATTTAGGTTTTTATTTGATGTCCATTTTGTAGAGTCTTTTTCTGTTTGGGACGTGGATTAGCTCGTACAGAACAAAGGTTTGAAGTGCTACAGGATTATATAGTGCTAGTGTCAGTGAGCAGGTATAAAGAGAACCACTGTATTATAGATCTGGCTGAAACTGCACAGTCACCACCTCGGAGCAAAGTTAATGTGTTTCATTTATCACCCAACTGGCTGAACTGAAGTCAGCTCTTATGATCTTTTCTGTCATTATTACCAATGAAATGTTTCTACATGAACATGACATCACGTGTTTGTGTTGACGAGGAAGACGTTCGGTCATTTAGTCAGCTTTTTGTGTCAGCTGACGGGATTAAAACAAAGTGTAGAAAAATGCCTTGATTTATTATTATTATTATTATTATTATTAATCCATCGTTGGATTCCACGTTTACAGCAGTCCAGATGCACACTTAAAGGAATTCAATATTTTTCAGCCTGCGTCTCATAATTGACCTTAAGCCCCTCCCCCTTTTTGCTCTGCTCCAATAGCAGTTGAGCAAATCTCGGTTAACGTTGAGGCCCCAATACTGTAGGAGGGGGGAGTTATTAAGACCCAGGTTGACAAATGCTGCATTTTCCTTTAAGTATTTCTGTGTAACATTCATCTGATATGATAAATGAATATGAATATCTGTCCCCACTTGTCTATTTGAAGCTTTACTCAGATGCATGTCAGTTAGTCGTGTACAGTTAAAGATCTCCGCAGTCGGCCACAGAGACAGGAAGCCGGGCTCTGGAGTCAGAGGGGCCACAGAGAGCCGACGTGGCTGATGATTACATTTTGTATTCTCCTCCCTCCCTCCCCTCTCTATGTACTAGTTAAAGTCTGGACCTTCTGATTTCCCAGTATCTCAGTGGCAGTGAAGGGGTCGTGTCCACACCTGTGTCCGCCTTACTCCAGAGCGTCTGCGCCGGAGCGTCCACGTCGTCTGCTTTTGGGTGTTTTTAAAATAAAGAAAACAAAGGTTGTAAAAGGTCATCAGCCTTGTGTACAGTGGGATGCTTTTCAGAAACAACCACCACAAAAAACCATAGGATAACAGACTAAACATGTACAATACTGTTTATTCAAGTGTTTGCTTTTACTTTTGGTAAATTCAGTATAATAAATAAGTTAATGGCTGCTGCTCGGATGTCTCGTTATTGATTTATCAGCTGTTTTTAGTCTTTAAAGGCGGTGGAAAGCACTCATTATTCAGCCAGTAGCTGTAATACGGAATATAAACAGTACACACGAGTACACATACACAATACTTCAGAAATAACTCCGAACTATTCAAACCACTTCACTCTTTTACACACTTATAGTACAGTTATAGATCACATTTGAGTTTGAGTACATTTATTGTTTGACTATTAATGCTACACACAACACACTATATAATATATAATATATATAATATAAGTATATATAAAGATGTTAAAGCTGCTGGTGTGTATGGAAGCCCATTTCTGCCAATGTGATGGAGAAAGAATAATCTAAGTCATTATAATAAGAAACTTGCTAAGTTATAATTTTAAGATACAAATTCATCATTTTGAGGAAGTTTCTCATTATAATGACTTAGATTCTTCTTTTTTCATCACATTGGCAGAAATAAGCTTCCATACATATTAAACAAACAGTGCATTTCACAATTAAAGAAGACAAAGGTAACAGAACTTTAGTTGAAGAAAGGTGAGTTTGATTTGTTGGATTTGAACTTTAAATGTTGATAACTAATAATATTATTTATATTACGTTTTTACTCACACGAGATGAAGCAATAGTGGGAAACTAAAACCATAATATGGGAATAAATCAGGAATTAGTCACAGCCGATGGGATTATTGATCTTATGTTATTAACTGTAACTGTGCACACGTGACGCAGTACGCACACAGAATGTATGGTCACATTTCTTGGTGGGTTTAATTTCTTTTATTTTGGTAAATTGTTGAACCTTTCAACTGAAAGAGCTGCATAACTTCCTGTGAGGTGTGTTTTCACCTATGGACAGTAGGTGGCAGCGCTGTGGAATATTTCACAGTATATTTTAATATTCTAATGTATGAGTGTAAAACCAGAGATTAGGATGAATATTGAGCAGATTATTTCCTGTTAATATTGATCAGAGTTTTCCTGATATTTTTAATCAATTATTTGTCTGTATTGTTTATTTTTATGTTATTAATAATCATAAATACTTAATAAGCTCCTTTTTTTGGAAAATTTGGTTTCTTAAACCCCTTAAAATCAAGAAATATAGTCATATAACTAGCTAGTTAATATTAACTAGTTTATTAGAATGCATATTTGGTAATATCTCTTTATTAGTCATTTTAAGTCACATATAAATTCATTATTCTGCATATTCTACAACTACTAGGCCTTTTATTAAGAGTTTTCCCTCAATAACCTCCTAATGACTGCTGGTTGATTGTCAGTGAAGAAGTTGTTGGACATGAATTATGATCTTAATAAGATTTCTCAGTATGAGCCTTATAAGGTGGAACCACAATAATACTCATTGTCCTTTAATAACACTTAATAAATATGGTCTGCTCTTATGTAACAAAACTACAATGCTGTCCAAATAACTCAGAATATGTTCCTCAGATTACATGTGACTCAGTAATCAGGATAAAAAAAAACATTGTAATCAGATTACAGTTACATGTATTAAAATATGGACTATTACAACAATATAAAAATACATCAGTTTTTCTTTAAAAATACTCTGAGCAGAGGACAAACTGTTGATGATAAAATACTGGTTCCTATTTTCTTTTCATTAAATTGTTCTGTTGTCTTATAGGATACATCGATACTTCTTATTGATATTTATTTTCTCTTTATTTGCATATTTGCTGTTCAAGTAAAACTCTGATACTTGGATTCATTTACCGACTATTTGAACAGGTAATCAGTAACTGTATCAGATTACATTAAAGTAATCCTCCAACCCTGATAAAGTGTTACTCTCTATATATTATATAGCAGTGAGACGTTTACTGAGACTTCAACAATAAATCTCAACCTCGTACTGACTGAAAAGCACTTTAGAAAAAGCTTAAATACTCAGAGAAAGTAAAGAAAATGTGGTGTAAAGTGAAAACTAGCAGCTGACACAATGTTCAGATTCTCAGTGGATCTTTATTGGTTGCAAGCGAGAGCCATCATCAGCATTACACAGATGTGAGTGAGGAGAGGCAGTCTGTCCTCAGTTCTTGGAGCACTTTGAGATAACACACATTAACTGGAGCCAACAACAGGATGTTCATGAGTTCACTGCACGTGTTATTGGACCTTTCTTCTCTTCCTTTCTCCTCCTTAAAGTGCTCCACACAAACATCCCGCTGACAGAAGACACAGGAAGAGGTACAGTATCAACCCCCTCCAGGATCAACTCCTTTATAATGAGTTGACTTGGATTTAGTTTCCCAACAGCTTAAACATTGTGATATCATGGTGGATATATCAGACACATCTATTCATAGCAGCAAAAGCATAATCATACTGAAGAACACATGATAATAAGAGGAATATCCCTCAGAAAGCAGAAAACAACAGGACCCCACTGTGTTTAGTCTGTGATATAGGGGAGGGAGGGAGCTGTTGTACCCCACATTAACCACCAGGGGGCGTCCTCACTCCATTTAAAGGCAGAGCTGTTAGCTGTGTCCCAGTTGTTTACATGGCAGAGAAAAGCTTCACTTACTTTACAAACTCATATTTTTACACTAAACATATGAAAATAAACAAGTACAGCTGAAACTATCAGACAGTTCATTGACTGACAGGAAATTAATTGTCATTTTTCATCTCCATCATCCAGTTTCTGGACCTTCTCGACGACTCTTGTCCCTGTATTATTATTAACAATCAGGGTGATCCATTTTTTTTCTCTAGATGTTTCAGTTTAACTCTTTTCATATATTCACATCTTTCAGGGTCTTCTAGTCTACTCCTTATAGATCTTCTTTTCTGTCACATGATCTGATTCAGGACACTTACATGAAGTGCAGTGGCCCTCTTCCATCTTCAAACACTCTGAGGGCTCTCTGGATCCACATGGATAATGACAGTTCTTCAGACAGGATGTACAGCGGGTAGCTTTGTATGGGACAGTTTCTGTTTCTGTATTTTTAATGCTTCTTTGTTGTTGGCTTGGTACTGTGATGTCTATTTTGTCCACAGTTGTCTTCAAGTTTTGATGTTTTGTTTTTTCCAGAAAGCCTGTTAACTGTCTCAGTCCTTCTGTTGATATTGTATCTGCATGTTTAAAGTATTCTGTGTCCTCTGTCCTGTCTTCATACTGACAGTTATCAAACAGGAAGTGAACAGGCTGATTCTTTTCATCTTTAGCAAACTTAATGTTTGCATCCTCGAGGGTTTTCAGAGCATTTTCAGGTGATCTTCCATCTGAGTGAGTGAGGAGGGCAACAATGTTCTTCTCCATATCTTTTCCAAACAGAGACAGAACTGAATCAAAGATGTACCTCAGACGGTCACTGAGTCGATTCTCAGTCGCTTTCAGCACCAGACCCACTGCATTGATCTCATGGACTCCGTCCTCTGAGCAGAACAAGTCAAATAATTTTTGACTGACGATGACATCTTGTTTAGTCCCTCTGGTATCTCCATATCCAGGAGTATCGATGATGGTCAGAGAGTAGGGCAGAGTTTTATCTTCAAAACCAAAGATCTCATAAATAATCACATCTGATGTCTGACTCTCTGACTGACTTCTCTTCTCCTCCTCTACGATCTGAAACCAGACATTGTCCTCCCACTCCACTCCCATGGTGTAGTTGACCAGAGCGTTGATCAGAGTAGATTTTCCTGTTCCTGTTTCACCAACAAGTAAAATGGTTCTGTTTGTCTTGTTCAGATCTTTTTCACCAAGAGTCATTCTTGTTAGAGTTCCAATCTTCTCTTTCTTTGGTTTCAGCTGGTAGACAGCGGGAGATCCTGATTGGATCAGAGCACTTTCAGAGATGATGTCATTATATTTCAGTGATGTGTTATTCTTCCTGTTGAAAAAGTAGATTGCAGATTGATTAATTTCATTTATAGGTTTTATCCATTCCTCCTCGTACATCCCAAATCTTTTGTAAAAGCTACATGGAATTAAATATAATAAAACTAAATTATATTTATATCTACTGATTTGAATAAAAAAGCGTTGGCCTAAAATGTTGCAGCTGTTTGCTAAAAGTATATCTGTGTTGTAAAGACTTCAAAGGGATTTACATAATGAGCCTAAATACAACTTAAACCAATAAAATCTAAATTGAATCATTAGAAACATTGAAAAGCATTTAAAAGGCAACACCTTACTCAGCATTCATTAACAATATATAAATATGTAAATGGTTAATAACACTGTCATATATTAACTAGAAAATTCCTAAAGAGATTTTGATTGTGCCTTGCTCTGGCCCGTATGTTAATACCATGTCTTGCTCTGTAGCACGCTAGCGCTAGCATATTAATGCCATGTAATCCTCCCTATAGCATATTGGTAACCTGTCATCCTCTATAGCTAGTTAGCTAGAGCTAGCACACATAAATACATTAACCAAAGCTAGCGCTTAGCTACGTGCTAAGTGATAGCAGCAGTTGACACGACAAAGTCGGCCAAAAAGTTTGTATTTATGTATTATATTGATGCCGAATTAACAAGAAGACTGTTGAGATATGATGAGTTTTTTCTTGTGTTTCTACAGTTATGTGCTTTTATGTAAACGCAAATAATCGTTAATATATGGTATTTCTTAAATGGAGTTTGGCATAATATTGTCCTGGGATAATGCAGGAAACGTCATGGTTTAATTAAAATAGGTAAAGTAACTAAATAAGTAATAACCACAATGATGGGAATAATAAATATGTAGTTATAATAATAATAATAATAGTAATAATAATAACAACAATAATAAGTAATGCTATCAATAACATGAATAACAATATTCATATTAATAAATAATACATAATTAAGAAAGAAAACTATTCTTAATGTGCAGTCATAGGCAGTGTAGGTTTTTTAAAGTTTTAGAAAAGTGTCCACCAGACCCTCTACCTGTTAACATACAATGAACAATGTAGACTT
This sequence comes from Dicentrarchus labrax, assembly GCF_905237075.1. Classification (NCBI taxonomy): domain Eukaryota; kingdom Metazoa; phylum Chordata; class Actinopteri; family Moronidae; genus Dicentrarchus; species Dicentrarchus labrax. The sequence continues at coordinate 1,179,465 of NW_026136710.1, read as the reverse complement.
TTATTTTGAAACACCACCCTCAGCCTGAAAGCAATAGTGCAGTTACAACAGTCTGAGTGTCAAAATAAATCTAACTTCATGTTTTATTACTGAATCTGTATAACTTGTGTCATGTGTAACAAGTTGAAATAGATGGTTAATTAATTAATTTCAGTGTCTTTTGTGACATTTAATTAGCACAGTAATCCTTTGTCCTCTCTAGCTAGGAAAGCATTTTAATTAATTAGCCTTCTAATACCTTCTAATTCTCTTTAGCTAGCTAGCTAGAGCTAGCATATTAATACATTCTAATTCCCTTTAGGTAGCTAACCGCTAATCGCTAGCTAAGTGCTAATCGCTAGCTAAGTGCTAGCTTTGGTTAATGTGTTTAATTGTGTTATGCTCCTGAAGGAGTGCTAATGTAAATTAAGGAACAGCTCATAGTAGGGTAAAATATTTAAGGTGTATTGAACTTATTTTGTGTTAATATTAAAATCATTCAGCTTTAAATTGTTTGTTTGTTAGCCGCCTGCTAATTATCTTTAGCTAGCCAGCTAGCGCTAGCTTATTAATGCCTTGTCATTCTCTGTAGCTAGCTGTGTGTGTGTGTGTGTGTGTGTGTGTGTGTGTGTGTGTGTGTGTGTGTGTGAGCAGGCTTTGGTTGTCATGGCAATCAGGGGAGCCCACAGCAGCTGCGCACGCTCTCTCTGTCTCTAACTCCTCAGAGAGACAGAAACATTTAAAATGAATCCCCTCGAACCCATGGCCAGGAACGACCGAAATGAAAACCGAAAAGACCGTGAGCGTCGTCATCTTGTTGACTATAGCACTGCCGAGTTTCAGTGGTTAAAGTTAAAAAATGTGACCTGGGGAGATTGAGAGAGAAGAGGTTCAACGAGCTCCTTTCAAGATTTCTCCTCTCCATTTTAACATGGGAGTAGATGGGGCCGTGAGAGGGCGTTGCCGGCGCATCAGTGCGTCTCCCGCCAAGACTATTTGTCTGACAGCTTCAGCAGTGGTATCACTGCGACCCCAACGGATTTACCTACGTTTCTATCTATAAATTATGTCTGTAGAGTGACATTTGTGGTCTTGAGAGCAGTTTACAAATGTATTTTTTGTCAAATTTTTCTCTCTCCCCACACTCTAGTGATGATGTCACGCACTCTGGCAGTTGGAGATTCTCGCAATACACACCCATTCATTTTTTGGACCGGTTTTTGGCGATTTATCGGCAAACAGTTTGGCGAAACGCTTACAAAAGTCATAGCACTAATGTCCTCACCGAGCCGCACGTTTTGATAGCGCGCCGAAAAACGTACGGAAGAATAATAATAAGCCCGAAGAAGAGTAGTATTGTGCTTTGCTTATGCAAGGCACAATAATTAGCAGATATGCACTCAGTGGTACTTCATCTGTAAAATCTAATGCAGTCCAATACAACAGCTCAGACATAAATTCTACATTAACAGATCAATAATGTTCAGGTTTGACTGACACTGTCAGAGAGCATTAATGTAAATATATGATTATTATTAAGGTTGTAGTCTGCAGTGTTGTACTGGACGACATCATACCGAGAGCTCACAGTGACGCTGGAACTTACTTCATCAGCTCTTTAACTGCTTTACCAGCTGCTGTTAGTTTACTGAACCCGTAACTCAGCGCTGCCCGGGCTCCTTTATCTTTATCCACTCGTCTTTTCATCTCTTCCAGTTTCTGGACCTTCTCTGTGTCTCCTTTCTCCTTCATCTTCTCAATCAGGAAGTCCAAGTGGACAAGAGTGGACAGTGAATCAGCATTCAGGGCGATCTGCTCCAGTCTGACAACATACTGGAAGGACTCTTCCAACAACTGATCTTTATCTTTCTGAAGTTCTTCTGTTTCCTTCTGAAGAATTTCCAAAAGGCTCAAACTGCTCTCACTTTCTGTCTTGTTCTTTTCATACTTCTCTTTCAGTTCTTCAAAGGTCTTCTGAACTTTTCTTGTCTTGTTCACATAGATCCACTTTTCTTTCACATGAGCTGATACAGGACACTTCCTGGTACAAACAGTGCAGTGACCATCTTTCATGACCTCACAGTGTTTTGGATACCAGGCCATTGTACATCCAGGATAGTGACAGTTCTCTTCACAGACTGTACAGCAGGTAGCTCCTTCATAAAACAACCAAAGCCCCCAACTCCCAGTGAGAGATTGTTCACCTTTGTAGACCTCATCAGCTTCTACAGTGAACTTCTCATTGTTCTTCATCTCTTGTTCATATTTCTTCAGACCTTCCTCAGTCTGTTGGATTTCTTTCTGTTTTAGTTCAATAAAGTCAACTCTCTCTTTCAGGTTTTGGATGCAGGCTGTCAGTCTGATTCGTGAATTCAGAATGTCCACAGTTGTTATCATCTTCTGAGGTTCAGTTTTCTTCAGGAAGCCAATGAATTGACTCATTCCGTCTGTTGTTAAGCTCCATGCACTTTTTAAAGCAGCTGTGTTTCTCTTTGTTTTCTGTTTGTTCTGGTGGTTGTTGAAGAGGAAATAAACCGGTTCATTGTCTTTATCTTTAGCACATTTAATATTTGCATCTTCTAGAGATTTGAGGGCATTTTCGAATGTCAGACCATCTGAGTGAGTGATGAGGGCAACAATGTTCTTCTCCATATCTTTTCCAAACAGAGACATCACTGAATCAAAGATGTACCTCACTCTGTCACTGAGTCGATTCTCAGTTGCTTTCAGCACCAGACCCACTACACTGATCTCATGGACTCCGTCCTTTGAACGGAACAAGTCGAATAATCTTTGACTGATGATGACATCTTGTTCAGTCCCTCTGGTATCTCCGTATCCAGGAGTATCGATGATGGTCAGAGAGTAGGGCAGAGTTTTACCTTCAAAACCAAAGATCTCATAAACGATCACATCTGATGTCTGACTCTCTGACTGACTTCTCTTCTCGTCCTCTACGATCTGAAACCAGATATCGTCCTCCCACTTCACTCCCATGGTGTAGTTGACCAGAGCGTTGATCAGAGTAGATTTTCCTGCTCCTGTTTCACCAACAAGTAAAATGGTTCTGTTTGTCTTGTTCAGATCTTTTTCACCAAGAGTTATTCTTCTTATAGTTCCAATCTTCTCTTTCTTTGGTGTCAGCTGGTAGACAGCGGGAGATCCTGATTGGATCAGAGCACTTTTAGAGATGATGTCATTATATTTGGGCGAGCTGTTCCTGTAGAAAAGTAAAGACACAAGTTCAAAAATCACTGAACATAGAATGAAATACATAAAATCATCCTACTTGCTGTCTTAATAAAACCCTTTTAGTCTCACAGTAAAGCAGTTCAGTGTCTTTATACCACAGACACCAAGAATTCTGCATTATGAATATCTGCCATTAATTCCTGTTAATGAAGATTATAACCAGACATGAATAAGAATATAATCAGCAGATGAATCCATAATGAAAATAATCATTAGTTACAGTCTGAATATCCTGCTGTTCAATTAATAAATGAGTCAGAATCATTTTAGTTGTTATTGTTATCGTTCTCTGTGTGGACAACTCTTTAGTAGCAGTTCACCTACTCTTTATCTGAGGGTTCATTACTGGAGAGTGGAGGTGTGGCAAAAAGAACACATTTGTGTTGGTTAATTGATCTGTTGTGCTTGGTTGAGTTCTGGGGGAACCCACATATGCAGAGAGACCTGCTACACTGATTAATAAAGCAGTAATAGTAAAACTACCGCAGTCATTCAGTCGAACATAAAGCACATTACATCCTGAAATGAAACTCCGCTAGCAGCTCACTCACCACCAGGTGATCACTTCAAGTCTGGTTCTTGGTAAACAAGAGGCCATATTTTAATGACAGAAGAGTAAGTGATGAAAAATGGTTTGGTGAAACAGTTTCTATGATTGTTACATCATGTAGTAAAATGTGGTTCTGCACCGTGATACGATTCAGGAATAAAATAAGAAACTGCATAAAAAGGCTGGAAAAAAGGTCATGATGACTGGTTGTAATGAGTAATCTGATAGTTATAGTTAGGGCTGGATCAGGTGAGTCCTGAACCATCCCTTAGTTATGCTGCTATAGGCCTAGACTATCGGGGGATTTCCCATGGTGCACTGAGCTCCTCTCTTCCTCTCTCTTTCTGCACTCACTCATGTTCCATTAATGCATGTTACTAACTTCACTTCTTCCCCGGAGTTCTTGTGCTTTCTCGTCTCGCAGGTTCTCATGGATCCTGGTGGAGCCTCCTGCCATGGTCCTGCTAGACTGCCATTGCCAATACTGTTGTTACTGTGCACCTGTCTGTCTGTCTGTCTGTCTGTCTGTCTGTCTCTCTCTCTCTTTCTCTCTCTCTGTCTCTCTCTCTGTCTCTCTCTCTCTCTCTCACCCCAACTGGTCGAGACAGACGACCATCCACCTAGAGCCGGAGGATCTGTCCTAGGTTTCTGCCTTTTAACAGGCAGTTTTTCCTTGCCCTTGTCTCCAAGGTCTTGCTCATGGTGGTACTGTTGGGTCTCTGTAATTAATGTTATAAAGAGTTCGGTCTAGACCTGCTCTATTTGAAAAGTGTCCTGAGATAACTTCTGTTATGAATTGGCGCTATACAAATAAAATTGAATTGAAAAATTGAATTGAATCTATACATGTACACACACAACTGAAAGTTATCCTGAAAACTACTGACAAGCTTTGACACATATAGTTTGGTCCATAAAGTACATTATCTGTGTCTTCAGTTGAGTAACAGTTACTATTGAAGGGAATACTAATTTTATATGAAGCCATACAGTATGGTGTATGAGAGGATGTCAATGGAACTGGAAGGCTGTCTGTCTGTCTGTCTGTCTGTCTGTCTGTCAAGTATCTATTATACATATGCTATATATCATATCATATCTTGTGTGTGTATATATGTGTACATATTATATATATTGTGTATATATATTACAGTATGTATGTATGCACACCTTGCACAGGCTGAATATATGACACATATGGCCATGGGTTCGAGGGGATTCATTTTAAATGTTTCTGTCTCTCTGAGGAGTTAGAGACAGAGAGAGAGAGCAGCTGCTGTGGGCTCCCCTGATTGCCATGACAACCAAAGCCTGCTCCACACACACACACACACACACACACACACACACACACACACACACACACACACACACAGCTAGCTACAGAGGCTGACAAGGCATTAATAATCTAGTGCTAGCTGGCTAGCTAAAGATAATTAGAAGGTATTAGAAGGCTAATTAACTAATATGCTGATTACTTAAAATGCTTTGCTAGCTAGAGAGGACAAAGGATTACTGTGCTAATTAAACGTCACAAAAGACACTGAAATTCTTAATTAGCCATCTATTTCAACTTGTTACACATGACACAAGTAATACAGATTTACTAATGTAATAAAACATCAAGTTAGATTTATTTTGACACTCAGACTGTTGTAACTGCACCATTGCTTTCGGGCTGAGGGTGGTATTTCAAAATAAAAGTCTACAACATTCATTGTATGTTAACAGGTAGAGGGTCTGGTGGACACTTTTCTAAATCTTTAAAAAACCTACACTGCCTATGACTGCACATTAAGAATAGTTTTCTTTATTAATTATGTATTACTTATTAATATAAATATTGTAATTCATGTTATTGACAGCATTACTTGTTATTGTTATTGTTGTTATTATTATTACGACATGCTTATTATTCCCACCATTGTGGTTATTACTTATTTAGTTACTTTAGCAATTTTAATTAAACCATGACGCTTCCTGCATTATCCCAGGACAATATTATGCCAAACTCCTTTTAAGAAATACAATATATTAACAATTATTTGCGTTTACATAAAAGCACATAACTGTAGAAACACAAGAAAAAACTCATCATATCTCAACAGTCTTCTTGTTAATTCGGCATCAATATAATACATAAATACAAACTTTTTGGCTGACTTTGTCGCATCAACTCATTACCAGCCTCACTATTTCAGTGGGAGAAGACCGTGGCAATAGATGGAAAAAACAAGATTTGTCATTAAAATACGTGGTTGTTAGTGGATCACGCGTACGCCGAATTAAACATTGTACTGTAAACTACTCGGCAGTGTCAGTAATGTATGGGCCAGTGTCACGGGCCAGAGCAAGGCACAATCAAACTTTCTTTAGGAATTTTCTAGTTAACAATAACACCACCATCATGTCATCAGTACTATTACCACCATCTTGCAACTACAACTCTTTGCACCTTACCTACCTATTTATCTTTTTTTTAATCTTTTCTAAGTATTTTATTCTATTGTTGTATTTTATTCTGTTGTTTTATTTTATTGTATTTTAATGTACCTGGCTGCTATGACGACCCAATTTCCCTCCGGGGATGAATAAAGTCTATCTATCTATCTATCTATCTATCTATCTATCTATCTATCTATCTATCTATCTATCTATCTATCTATCTATCTATCTAATTCTGCATTATGAATATCTGCCATTAATTCCTGTTAATGAAGATTATAACCAGACTCCTCTGATTCAGCTGTTTATTCTAAATTAATCCATCAGACACAAACTATTTTACCTGTTTGGTTCTTAAAACATGAGAAAACAAAAATATTAATGTATTTGTAATAATTTTATAGGTAATTATTTAACAATTTTGAGGTTGGAACTGTTGTTTGGACTAAACAAACATTAGTTACAGTCTGAATATTAATAACTGAGTCAGAATCATTCTAGTTGTTATAGTTATTGTTCTCTGTGTGAACGGCTCTTTAGTAACAGTTCACTTACTCTTTATCTGAGGGTTCATTACTGAAGAGTGGAGGTTCCCCTTTGGATCCTGAAGATTCTGAACTGTCCTCCTCACAATCAGTCCTCTTCTGATCTGAAGTCAGTCTGAGAGGTAAAACAGTAACACTGACTGTGAGTACAGAGCACAAGAATCAGGACACAAGTCTGTTCAAGAGCCACAAACACACACACACACAAACACACACACACACACACACACACACATACACACACACACACACACCCAATATGGGTACATTAGAAGCTGATTAATAAAGCAGTAATAGTTAAACTACCGCAGTCATTCAGTCGAACATAAAGCACATTACATCCTGAAATGAAACTCCACTATCAGCTCACTCACCACCAGGTGATCACTTCAAGTCTGGTTCTTGGTAAACAAGAGGCCATATTTTAATGACAGAAGAGTAAGTGATGAAAAATGGTTTGGTGAAACAGTTTCTATGATTGTTACATCATGTAGTAAAATGTGGTTCTGCACCGTGATACGATTCAGGAATAAAATAAGAAACTGCATAAAAAGGCTGGAAAAGAGGTCATGATGATGGTTGTAATGAGTCATTTGATATCTATACATGTACACACACAACTGAAAGTTATCCTAAAAACTACTGACAAGCTTTCACACGTTTGGTTTGGTACAAAAAGTACATTATCTGTATCTTCAGTTGAGTAACAGTTACTATTGAAAGGAATAGTAATTTTATATGAAGCCATACAGTATGGTGTATGAGAGGATGTCAGTGGAACTGGAAGGTGGTTGAGAAAAGAGAAGTTATTATGAATCTCACTGCTTTCTTTGGTAAGACACGTCCTGTGTAGCATTCAAATGCTCCGATTGGCCAGGCGCCCATTCTAATGCAAAAAATACTTCTGACAGAAAACCTTTAGGAAGTCAGGTTGTTGAACTATAAACAGTCAAAGTGAATGTTTAGGAAGGAGGTTGTGAAAGGATGAATGAGTTCAAAGACAGTATTGTATCTGTCCTTATGATCCTTACTGCCTGAAGTCAAGCAGCAGAAGTTCAGTAACAATGTGTGAATATTACTGAGCCCTTTATGGATGAGTTAAATATGCTACAGTAATCTTATGTTACTGTTTATAACACAGGGAGTTTATTCATTGTTAGACGAACCTCTTCAGAAAGAAACCTGGGGAATAAATTAAGAGTATACCCCTTTCTCCAGACACCAGTCCACCACTGATTATCCCTTATATGATACTGTGTTAGAAATGTTACTCACGTTGCCATGGTAACAGCTTCACAGCAGCTTCAGGATGGAGCAGTTTATTAGTTCTCTGGAAGAAAGAAAAACCAGTCAGTAACCTCTCCTCCTGTCAGCTGTTGTGTAGTTATAAGGTAAGGGAGAGGCCGGGCAATAAACAGTTTGATATGCCTGGCTGATGGACGGCTTACCGCCCGAGACGAAGTCGAAGCTGTTTATTGCTAATATATTAAAATTGACAATGAATTCGTCCATTTTTAAAATGCTGCAATGTTTAGAACTAACAGTGAATAACGTTAGCTCAGCTGTAGCTAATTCATTTCTATAGCAACCACACAAGGCTGCATCTGATCACTAACGTTAGTTTAATAACGTAGTTGCTACATTGTATCAACTGACCCTCCGATAGATTTCCGACACATTTTAGAAACTTTTTTAAACAAGGTGTATTTTTACAATGGACTTCATGTTTGAAATTTATGTGATAGAAAAAAAATACAAGCGGCGTATTGATCTACTATTTGATGACGCTGTGCTCAGTCAGCGGGCAATATGCCGGGTTAATGCCCTCCTCCCAGCCAATCAGAATCAAGCATTCTTAAACGAAGTTGAATAATAGATATTATTAGATACTGTATCGTACTGTCAGTGACACAGAGCAAATAAAGTCTAACACAGTGGTTTGAGGTGGTGGGGGGTCAGGGGTCACAGCTCTGTGCCCAAAATCATAATGTTGGGCACATCACCACCTGAACTTCAGAAAAAGTTATATAAGTGTATGAATATGGGTAGGGGTATGTATCCCTTACTATTATTTTCTTAATATAAAATATTATTTTTTACTGATTTTAATTATATTTAATTCATTTAATTATTTAATATTCAGCTGAACATGTTGATGTCTATTTAATTTCTCCTCCACACATTGGTCTTACAACTAAATCTAACTAAATTTCACCAATGACACCAGTGCTGTGTCAGTGTTATTGCACGATGAGGAAACATATTGATGATCACTGATAATTATTTCAAATGAAGCATTTAAGTGTTTTTCTTTTCTTTTCCTCAATCAATCAGACACTGATGGTGCAGTGCCGTATTGTACCTCTAATGATTCAATCCACAAACTCTCCTCATCACACAGACGTTTCCCTTTCTAAGAAAGTAAAGACAATATTAATTTAATAAACTATCATGTGTCAGGTCTGGACCAATCACACCAGGTCAGTTTCCGGCTGTGTGGAATGTTTATCACTTTAGAACTGAGACTATAAGAATAAAACAGAAGAGGCGGAGAGCTGAAGATTCCTGCTGTACTTGATTGTCTGGTTCTAATGGGAAACGCCTGTGAACTGACAGCACAGTGCGTCTCTCTCCCTGTCAAAAGTCAGTCTAGCTCACCCAGCGGTCTCTCTCTCTCTCTGTCTCAACAGGTTAGGTGGATAAGTTTAATTTTCCTCTGATAGGAACAATATACCCACATGTTCCACTTGTAATAAAAACAAACTGTTACAAGTAAATAATAAACTCTCTCAGTCTTAAAATGTATTAGATTTAAAAAGGCATAATCAACCAGTTTCCACAGCACAATATGCATAAGTTTCTGTCAAAGGAAGGCAAGCAGTATCAACCTTTGTAAATAAAAGGCCCAGCTAAAATGACTCTAGACCGAGCCTCGCTGAGAGGAGAGACTGTGATGTGGGTGTGTATGCTAGAACGTCATGGTTCAGATGGAGCTGAGCCAGAAGGTGAAGCTCTCCATTTACCAGTCGATCTACATTCCAGCCCTCAGGTGTGGTCATGAATTACAAACATACAGGCACATGAAAGGAGTTTCCTTGACAAAAATGACACAGGGTTCTCCTGGAATTAATCATCTGAAGCAGTTTCAATATATTCAAAACAAAGTGGAAAAGCAATAAGAAAATAGAACCAAGACCTTACGGCTTCTTACAAGTTTCGGTAATGGCAAGCACCAGAAAACAATTTAAGTCCCCGACAGTGGGAAAGAGGTGTAAGTAGTAACTAATGGGTTAGTTAATGGTCAATAAATAAATGACTAATGCTTAATGGATCATTTATAAACCATGAATTAAAACATCGTCTTGGTTCCCAGGTTGTGAAAATGTTATTTCATGTCAGTGTTATTGTACAAGAAGGAACTTAACACACTGAAGACATCTATAAATGTCAGTTATAACAAGAGAATCTTTGACCCATTTTAAACCTGATCTTGGCATTTCAAAGTATTTCATGGTTTACCTGTTGTTGTTCAGGAAGCTCTGGGATACTGAGGATGAGGATGAGGAAGAGCAGCGAGCGCTCAGTGTTCACAGTTTTTATACTCCATCAGCAGAAGGGATGGGCGCTATGTGTTCACATGATTTCACAGAAACTCTAAGTAGAATCTCTCCTCCCACCAAGCCGTATCTCATACTTTCTCTTTTCATTTTGTAATTCACCAGAGTTTCATTGAATATTAATGTTCACAAGTGTAACTCACGACCTCCACTACACACCTTCATGCCCACCTGGAAAGCAGTTGGATGAGTAGAGATCTTCAAGCATCCTTTTGGTTTTCAGTAACATCGACCCGACCTGTGAACCAAGACAGGCCAGGTCACGGTTTGGTCTCCTACCAACACTGGCTCCAAATGTTTAGCATTCTGAGGATTGTTTGTAAAAATGTATAATGAGTGGATCCAAGGTATGGAAAACCTGCCCAAACCCGACATGCAAACATGTATAAATAATATTTTTCAAGAAGTGTGACTTAATTCAGAGTGGGACCTAAGAACAGCCAGACCAATCCCAAACAGACCTATATAATATTTGTATATATAACACATTTTAATTTACTGTTGTCCAGTTGGATACACCATGTTTGATTATTGAAATCATGCTTAAAGAACAATGTGATTTTGGAATTTGTTTTTGTTCAGCCTTCTCACGTCATCCTCCTTGGTGCTGCTCTTCCTAAGTGCTGGCCACCACTGACTGACTGACTAACACGTTCAACAGAGTCCTGCACACGGTAAAAAGACCTGAGTCTCTTCAGGAAATAATGCCGGCTCTGGTCCTTCTTGTTACCAGTCCAGTCCAATTTGTGCCAATTGCAAAAGTTCTTGTAGCTCTGGGGCAGCTGGGAGCATAGTATCGGATGTAACTAAATTTGTGAGGCAGGTTCAAGGTTCCTTAAAGGAATTTGGACACTTTTAATAAACAATAAAAAATCCAATAAAATTGGACAGGACACTGTTAGGAAGATTCCTGAATATTGCAACCCACCCTCTGTCCATTCAAATGAAATCAGGTGGAAGCTGCCAATATATGAACCAGTAGCAGTTTGCTCTTTTGGTCACCAAGGACACATTTTGTTTCCAGATTCTATAATGGATCTTTATGTCTTTAAGCCAGTTAGTGAAAAACTAAGAAGTCCTTTAGTGTATGAATACATAATGTAAGGTTGTGGTATTAGGAGATGGTATGATACAGCCACATAGTTACAGTCTTACCGGTTGGTGCAGTTTGGAGGGCGGATACAGGAAACATTGTGATTTTCCAGTTAACTGAAGCTTTGTCTCAAACCTGTTCTCTGGTTCACTGAAATCCATCCTGACTGAATCTGTCTGCTGTGAATAACAACACTGCAAAGGTTTAAAGCTGAGGTTGAATTTGGTTTGACTTCTCCACATGAAACAGAAACTAAAGTCAGAATATATTGTGAATGTCAGTATAAATTAAGTTATATAAGATTTGGGAAGGATTCACATCGTTATCCTCACTGTTGCAGAATCAGCAGTCACACATTTGTTCGTGGTCGTAGAGTTTTATCACTTGGTGGCTGTAGTCCCAACATCAGTTGATGTAGAAATTTAGAGTTACATTTATTCATATCTAGTTCAACAGATTGTCCCTCCACAGTGAAGACAGCCAGAGACATTGTGTTAGACTGTCATAGGAACATCTGGAGGGAGTTTCAATACATAAACATCCACTGTGAACAATTATTCGAATTTGGTGATCAAAGGTCACTGTGACCTCACATGTTTTTGGCCATAACTCAAGAACTAAAAATTTCACACAAATGGATAAAGGATATAGGATACAGGATAAAATGATTCATATCCAAATGGTCAAAGTTCAACCTCACTGTTACTGTTACGCTGCGTTCCCACCAAGGCTAACGAAATCATTTTAGCGAGTAGACTACAAGTCCAACCAAAAACACAAAAAGACACAAATTCATGCCGGGTGAAACGAATGACTCAAACACACTTTGACACTTTGAGTGATAAATCTGTGCATATGCAGTGCTGTATGGGAAGGAGCGGAGAGACAGAGCTGCTGCTTGAGGCCCGGGGAGCTCTGCAGAAGAGAGCCGGAGCTTCTGCAGGAATTACCACCCACAGTCACACCGGATCCTGCTCTGATCTGGAGACGTTTACTGGCAAGAGGAGAGCTTCACTCTCTCTTCTCAACCTGTCTGCTGTGCAAGTACTCGTTAGACGCGGAGGTCACATGACTGCTGATTGGAAGCAAGTACAGATGTGCTAACTGAGCAACTGTCACAGGTCTGACTGAGTTTATTTACTTCTGCCTTTAATCGTCTATCCTGTTATACTTATACTGAAATCAGATTCATGCCTTTAATCATACTGCCTTTGGTTTCTCTTTCTGTCCCTTGTAAATGTTAAGTCATTATCAACAACAACATGAACTTGAGAATGTGTGTCAGTCTGTTTAGAGTTTATTTCTGAAGTGTTCTCTTACAGTGTTTGTACAGTGTGTGTCTGTGTTGACAGTAGTGACTGTTGTCATTGGTATAAAAAGTATTCGCTGCCTTCTAGTGGTCACAGTCAGGAGCTGCACTGATACATTCCTCACTGGGAATAATACACATTATACTCTTGACAGTTTCTCTCTAAACAGAGTAATCTGACTGTCCAACCACCAAAATCTAGATGACTTCCAAAATAAAAATGAATGGCACACTGTCTAAAAGATTCCCAATACAAAGGCAGGAAGATCCTCTCTCCCCTCTTTTATTTGCTGTATATTTAAAGTGCTGGCAGTAGCAATTATACAGAATGAAGATATAAAAGGAATACAGTCAGGGGTGGACTGGCCATCTGGCATACCGGTCATCGTCCCGGTGGGCCGTTGACCCAATGTGGTCCGGTCCGCTATGATTTTCTCTCTCTCTAAATTCGCTCCAGTTGGCTACAGAGGGCTAGCAGTGTGTTGCCAGCATCGACACATATTATTGGTCTATGTTTGTCATTGTCAATCAATCAGTGCTGTCAATCACAACACAAACCAGGGTGGGCGGGACCTCATGGCATGGGCCGGAGTGGCGGGAAGGGCTGCTGCTGAGCTGAAGATGGATAACCGTAAGAAACTTAAAAAGCTGAAGTCTCTGGAGGTGGAAGCTGCTAAATGTTGGACATTGACAGACCTATTTGGTGCCGGGGTCACCACCCCAGCAGGTGCTGCTGCGCCGGGAGACGAGCGAGTGGAGGCAGACATGGTGAGTAACGTTAGCCTGGTTTTTCCATTGAATGTGATGGGACCTCATTAACTGCATACTTGTGACAACATATTAGCCCAGAGTGGAAGGGCTGTGACTGTTGGTAGTTGTGCTTGATTTGGTTTAAATATGCCGAATTGTGATATTATGGGTTATTATTGTTCTAAGTTAGCCAACAGCTGCTTGTTGCCATAGCAACAGTAACCATTGACATGGACTGATGACTGGAAATAGAGATGCAGAATCAAGCTGTATTGTAAATACAGATGAGATACTTTGAATTAATTAGGAAATAATGAGTTTAATTTGCATTATTTGCCATTGAATTTATCTTTATCTTTCAATTCATTTATTGTGTACTGAAGTCATAACTATTTCGTAGGTATAATTTGTGTGTAACTTTAATTTCTGTGTAAATGTGTTACTTTTACTGTAGTTTTCAAACGGCTGTGTATAGTGCTGTCTTGAGCATTTTCATGTATTGTCACAAAGATCTGACTTTCTTGCATTGGAAAACACTAGTGTCATAATGAAAACATGACAAAGCCATTAGTGTTGTTACGCTCGTGAATGTTTAGTTCAACATGAACTAATCTTTTATCTTGTACATTATTCTGTGGTTATTAATGGTGTGATCATGTACACTAAATTATCAATTATTCTCCATTACTGGTTGTTTTTGTTTTGTTTTTTATGTTTTATGAAATCATACTTAATTTGTGATGATTAGAGACTTAATAATGTCTCCATGTCCCTCTCAGGTTGACCACTTGACATGTGAGAGCCTGAGGAGTTGTTCCCCCTCCGTCCACTTTTTGGTTACTGAGACGTCTCTGATTTGTTGAGTATGTCATTCAATTCAATTCAATTCAATTCAATTTTATTTGTATAGCGCCAATTCATAACAGAAGTTATCTCAGGACACTTTTCAAATAGAGCAGGTCTAGACCGAACTCTTTAACATTAATTACAGAGACCCAACAGTACCACCATGAGCAAGCACTTGGCGACAAGGGCAAGGAAAAACTGCCTGTTAAAAGGCAGAAACCTAGGACAGATCCTCCGGCTCTAGGTGGGTGGTCGTCTGTCTCGACCAGTTGGGGGTGAGAGAGAGAGAGAGAGAGAGAGAGAGAGAGAGAGAGAGAGAGCGACAGACAGACAGGTGCACAGCAACAACAGTATTGGCAATGGCAGTCAAGCAGGACCATGGCAGGAGGCTCCACCAGGATCCATGAGAACCTGCGAGACGAGAAAGCACAAGAACTCCGGGGAAGAAGTGGAGTTAGTAACATGCATTAAAGGGACATGAATGAGTGCAGAAAGAGAGAGGAAGAGAGTAGCTCAGTGCACCATGGGAAATCCCCGATAGTCTAGGCCTATAGCAGCATAACTAAGGGATGGTTCAGGACTCACCTGATCCAGCCCTAACTATAAGCTTTATCAAAGAGGAATGTCTTAAGCCTACTCTTGAAAGTGGTGAGGGTGTCTGCCTCCCGAACCACAACTGGAAGCTGGTTCCACAGGAGAGGAGCTTGGTAACTGAAGGCTCTGGCTCCTGTTCTACTTTTAGAGACTATAGGAACCACAAGTAGCCCAGCATTCAGAGAACGTAGTGTTCTAGTGGGGTAATAGGGTACTATGAGCTCTTTAAGATATGAAGGGGCCTGACCATGAAGAGCTTTATAGGTGAGGAGGAGTATTTTAAATTCAATTCTACATTTTATAGGGAGCCAATGCAGAGTAGCTAGTACAGGAGAGATGTGATCTCTTTTTCTAGTTCCTGTCAGTACTCGTGCTGCAGCGTTCTGAATTAATTGGAGCGTTTTAATGGACTTATTGGGGCAACCTGATAATAAAGAGTTGCAGTAATCCAGCCTTGAAGTAACAAATGCATGGATTAGTTTTTCTGCATCTGTCTGTGATAGTATGTGTCTAATTTTTCTAATATTACGTAAATGAAAGAAGGCAGTCCTAGAGGTCTGCTTTATGTGGGAGTTAAATGACAAATCCTGATCAAAGATAACTCCAAGATTCCTGACAGTGGTGCTAGAGGCCAAGTTAATGCCATCTAGAGTGACTATATCTTTAGACAATGAGTCTCTAAGGTTTTTGGGGCCAAGAACAAGAATTTCGTTTTTTTTCTGAGTTTAACATCAGAAAATTGCAGCTCATCCAGGATTTTATGTCCTTAAGACATGTTTGTAATTTAGATAATTGATTAATTTCATTGGGTTTGATTGATAGATATAACTGCGTATCATCTGCATAACAGTGAAAGTTAATGGAGTGATTCCTAATAATGTTGCCTAAAGGGAGCATATATAAAGTAAATAGTATTGGTCCAAGTACAGAACCTTGTGGAACTCCATGACTAACTTTAGTATTTATGGAGGATTCATCGTTAACATGTACAAACTGAGTACGATCTGATAAGTATGACTTAAACCAGGTTAGGGCAGTTCCTTTAATGCCAATTTGATGCTCAAGTCTCTGTAAAAGAATATCATGGTCAATGGTGTCAAATGCAGCACTAAGATCTAATAATACAAGTACAGAGACAAGTCCATTGTCAGAAGCAGTCAGAAGGTCATTATTAACTTTAACCAGAGCTGTCTCTGTGCTATGATGAACTCTAAATCCTGACTGAAAATCCTCAAATAAACTATTGTTATGTAGAAAGTCACACAACTCTTTGGCGACTACTTTCTCCAGAATCTTAGAGAGGAACGGGAGGTTAGAAATCGGTCTATAGTTGGCTAAAACCCCTGGGTCAAGAGTAGACTTTTTAAGAAGGGGTTTAATTACAGCTACTTTAAAGGACTGTGGTACATATCCTGATAATAAAGAAAGATTAATCATATCCAGTAAAGAAGTGCCAATTAAGGGAACAACTTCTTTAAGCAGCCTAGTTGGGATCGGGTCTAACAGACAGGTTGATGGCTTCGATGAAGAAATGATTGAAGTTAACTGATGAAGATCGATAGCAGAAAAACAGTCTAAATATACATCTAAGTTTACATTGACAGAAGTCCCTGAACTTGGAGAGCCACTGATAACTGTTGATGGCAGTTGGTGATTAATTTTTTCTCTAATAGTAATAATTTTATTATAGAAGAAGCTCATGAAGTCATTGCTACTTAAGTTTATGGGGATATGTGGCTCGATAGAGCTGTGACTCTCTGTCAGCCTGGCTACAGTGCTGAAGAGGAACCTAGGGTTGTTCTTATTTTCTTCTATTAGTGCTGAGTAATAGGCTCCTCTGGCATTACGGAGGGCCTTTCTATAAATCTTAAGATCATCTTGCCAATTTGAGCGATATTCTGATAATTTGGAAGAGCGCCATTTCCTTTCAGATTTCCTAGCTATTTGCTTTAACTGGCGGGTTTGGTGGTTATACCAAGGTGCTAGTCTCCTATGTTTTAATAATTTCCTTTTTATAGGAGCGATAGAGTCTAATGTTGATCGTAGTGAGCCTGTAGCACTATCGACAAGATTATCAATTTCAGAGGGACTAAAGTTGTTATAGGACTCTGTTAAATTCAGACATGGCATTGAATTGAACACTGAAGGAATCTCCTCCTTAAATTTAGCTACAGCACTGTCAGATAGACATCTGCTGTAGGAAGTTTTGCCTAATGGCTTATAATCTAATAGTATGAATTCAAAAGTTACTAAATAATGGTCAGATAGGAAAGGATTATGTGGGAAGACTATTAAATGTTCAATATCAATGCCATATGATAAAACAAGGTCAAGAGTGTGATTAAAACAATGAGTTGGTTTATTTACACTCTGACAGAAGCCAATTGAGTCTATTAATGATATAAATGCATTACTAAGGCTGTCATTGTCAACATCCACATGAATATTAAAATCACCTACAATAATTACTTTATCTGATTTAAGGACTAAGCTTGATAGAAACTCTGAAAATTCAGATATAAAATCAGAGTACGGTCCAGGAGCACGGTACACTATAACAAATAGAACTGGCTGCAGTGTTTTCCAGTTTGGGTGAGATGTGTCTTATAATGTGATATGAATTCATACTTGATTTTTGATGATGACTTAATAATGTTTCCATGTCTCTTTTAGGTTGACCACCCTATATATGAGAGCCTAAGGAGTTGTTTTCCCTCTGTCCCCTTTTGAGGACCTGCTTTGTCTCCTCCATCATTCACTGGGTTATTTCATGTGGTGAGAGGAATGCAATATGTGTATGTTTAAAGGTTTATATGAAGAAACATACTATATGTGTGATATTTTGTCAGGATATTTTGTTATTATTGTCCGAGTCTGGTTTTAACTAATGCTGGGCTTACACCAAAAGATTTTCACAGTCACAGACTAAAAACTGAAAGGGTAGCATGAGGGTTCTTCCCGTTAGTCTCGTCCCACCCCTAGTCATGACATAACTTCTGTTGTGATTTGACACTATAATGATTAAAGACTGATTGACTGATTGCTATAGCTGTCAGTTTTAGTCCTTGAGTTCATAGTTACGTGTTTTATTTGTTTACTGCTATCAAGGAATATGACTCTCCTTTGTAGTATGCATGAGAGGAGATGCTGCGAGATTTTTGGACTTCTATGTAGTGTCTGCTGATAATGTAGTGTAGTGCATGTAGTTTATGCATTGCACGGTGTTGCTGTGTTATTATTTTAAGATACAAATTCATCATTTTGAGGAAGTTTCTCATTATAATGACTTAGATTCTTCTTTTTTCATCACATTGGCAGAAATAAGCTTCCATACATATTAAACAAACAGTGCATTTCACAATTAAAGAAGACAAAGTTAACAGAACTTTAGTTGAAGAAAGGTGAGTTTGATTTGTTGGATTTGAACTTTAAATGTTGATAACTAATAATATTATTTATATTGTGTTTTTACTCACACGAGATGAAGCAATAGTGGGAAACTAAAACCATAATATGGGAATAAATCAGGAATTAGTCACAGCCGATGGGATTATTGATCTTATGTTATTAACTGTAACTGTGCACACGTGACGCAGTACGCACACAGAATGTATGGTCACATTTCTTGGTGGGTTTAATTTCTTTTATTTTGGTAAATTGTTGAACCTTTCAACTGAAGGAGCTGCATAACTTCCTGTGAGGTGTGTTTTCACCTATGGACAGTAGGTGGCAGCGCTGTGGAATATTTCACAGTATATTTTAATATTCTAATGTATGAGTGTAAAACCAGAGATTAGGATGAATTTCTAGCAGATTATTTCCTGTTAATATTGATCAGAGTTTTCCTGATATTTTTAATCAATTCTCTCTGAATTGTTTATTTTTGTTATTAATAATCATAAATACTTAATAGGCTCCTTTTTTTGGAAAATTTGGTTTCTTAAACCCCTTAAAATCAAGAAATATATTCATATAACTAGCTAGTTAATATTAACTAGTTTATTAGAATGCATATTTGGGGAATATCAGCTCTTTATTAGTCATTTTAAGTCACATATAAATGCATTATTCTGCATATTCTACAACTACTAGGCCATAAATTAAGAGTTTTCCCTCAATAACCTCCTAATGACTGCTGGTTGATTGTCAGTGAAGAAGTTGTTGGACATGAATTATGATCTTAATAAGATTTCTCAGTATGAGCCTTATAAGGTGGAACCACAATAACACTCATTGTACTTTAATAACACTTAATAAATATGGTCTGTTCTTATGTAACAAAACTACAATAGTGTCCAAATAACTCAGAATATGTTCCTCAGATTACATGTGACTCAGTAATCAGGATAAAAAAAACATTGTAATCAGATTACAGTTACATGTATTGAAATATGGACTATTACAACAATATTAAAATACGTCAGTTTTTCTTTTTAAATACTCTGAGCAGAGGACAAACTGTTGATGATAAAATACTGGTTCCTATTTTCTTTTCATTAAATTATTCTGTTGTCTTATAGGATACATCGATACTTCTTATTGATATTTATTTTCTTTATTTGCATATTTGCTGTTCAAGTAAAACTCTGATACTTGGATTCATTTACCGACTATGTGAACAGGTAATCAGTAACTGTATCAGATTACATTAAAGTAATCCTCCAACCCTGATAAAGTGTTACTCTCTATATATTATATAGCAGTGAGACGTTTACTGAGACTTCAACAATAAATCTCAACCTCGTACTGACTGAAAAGCACTTTAGAAAAAGCTTAAATACTCAGAGAAAGTAAAGAAAATGTGGTGTAAAGTGAAAACTAGCAGCTGACACAATGTTCAGATTCTCAGTGGATCTTTATTGGTTGCAAGCGAGAGCCATCATCAGCATTACACAGATGTGAGTGAGGAGAGGCAGTCTGTCCTCAGTTCTTGGAGCACTTTGAGATAACACACATTAACTGGAGCCAACAACAGGATGTTCATGAGTTCACTGCACGTGTTATTGGACCTTTCTTCTCTTCCTTTCTCCTCCTTAAAGTGCTCCACACAAACATCCCGCTGACAAAAGACACAGGAAGAGGTACAGTATCAACCCCCTCCAGGATCAACTCCTTTATAATGAGTTGACTTGGATTTAGTTTCCCAACAGCTTAAACATTGTGATATCATGGTGGATATATCAGACACATCTATTCATAGCAGCAAAAGCATAATCATACTGAAGAACACATGATAATAAGAGGAATATCCCTCAGAAAGCAGAAAACAACAGGACCCCACTGTGTTTAGTCTGTGATATAGGGGAGGGAGGGAGCTGTTGTACCCCACATTAACCACCAGGGGGCGTCCTCACTCCATTTAAAGGCAGAGCTGTTAGCTGTGTCCCAGTTGTTTACATGGCAGAGAAAAGCTTCACTTACTTTACAAACTCATATTTTTACACTAAACATATGAAAATAAACAAGAACAGCTGAAACTATCAGACAGTTCATTGATTGACAGGAAATTAATTCATTATTATATTAATGATACTCATCTATGTGAAGACACTGATCATGTTAATGATTTCTCATAATAATTATCAACAATGACTTAACAAGGTGGGAAACAGATAATATCAATATTATAGTTTAATTTTTAGAACAGGCCTGAGGATTACTCATGTGGTCCTTGGGGGGGACCTGGTGCCCGTGGGCACCGTGTTGGTGACCCCTGCTGTAAATGACAAATGACTTGTCACATAAATTTGGCCTCCCTCGGTCTAGCCTGTTTCGATATTTCCAAGTCCGCCACTTCCTCAGTATCATGCTCCCAACTACATACCATCACTTTCTGGTTTAGATGCTCTGTTAGAAACTACTTTCAGCTTTAAAGGACTTATTTCAAGAATCAATAACTGTATATCGTCTTTTAAAAATACAACTCTTGCAAAGATGAAGGCAGACTGGGCGGATGAGTTGGGAGAGGACTTGGAAGAAGACATTTGGGAAAGCGCTCTACTAAGAGTGAATGACCGCACTTCATGTGCCAAATTAAGTATAATACAATTTCAGATCTTACATTGCATCCACTACTCCAAAGCCAGACTTATAAATAAACCCTAACACAGATGTAAGCTGTTTATTCTACAATAAGGAAAAGATATAAAAACATCATTGCTTTTACAACACTGCTTGCACGCAGAAGAATAATTCATACAAAATAATGATATTAGCAGTTCTTTTGTGAATGTTGTATCTATGTACATATCCTGTATTATTAGTGCTCAATAAAAATAAAATAAAAATAAATAAAAAATAAAACATTTCATGGTTCCAGCTTGGTTCCAATTTGCTGCTTGTCCTTTAAATTACTGTAATAATCGAAATAATTGTAATAATTTTAATGTATTTGTAATAATTTTGGACTGTGCATTGTGAAGGTGTCACTTTTTATAGAGAACAGGAAGTGAAACACACACACACACACACACACACACACACACACACACACACACACATTATTGGTACATTAGAGGCTGATGAATAAAGCAGTAACAGCAGCAGTAATAAATGGTTAATAACACACTATCATATATTAATTAGCAGATATGCACTCAGTGGTACTTTATTAGGAACAGCTGTAAAATCTAATGCAGTCCAATACAACAGCTCAGACATAAATTCTACATTAACAGATCAATAATGTTCAGGTTTGACTGACACTGTCAGAGAGCATTAATGTAAATATATGATTATTATTAAGGTTGTAGTCTGCAGTGTTGTACTGGACGACATCATACTGAGAGCTCACAGTGACGCTGGAACTTACTTCATCAGCTCTTTAACTGCTCCACCAACTGCTGTTAGTTTACTGAACCCGTAACGCAGCGCTGCCCTGACTCCTTTATCTTTATCTACTCGTCTTTTCATCTCTTCCAGTTTCTGGACCTTCTCTGTGTCTCCTTTCTCCTTCATCTTCTCAATCAGGAAGTCCAAGTGGACAAGAGTGGACACTGAATCATTATTCAGAGCGATCTGCTCCAGTTTGACAACATGCTGGAAGGACTCTTCCAACCACTGATCTTTATCTTTCTGAAGTTCTTCTGTTTCCTTTTCTAGATTTTTCAAAAGGCTCAAACTGCTCTCACTTTCTGTCTTGTTCTTTTCATACTTCTCTTTCACTTCTTCTAAGATCTTCTGAACTTTTCTTGTCTTGTTCACATAGATCCACTTTTCTTTCACATGATCTGATACAGGACACTTCCTGGTACATGAAGTGCAGCGGCCATCTTTCATGACCTCACAGTGTCCTGGACTCCAGGCCATTGTACATCCAGGATGGTGACAGTTCTCTTCACAGACTGTACAGCAGACAGCTCCTTCATAAAACACCAACCCCCACATCCCACCATCAATAAGTTGTTTATCTTTGTAGACCTCATCAACTTCTACAGTGAACTTCTCATTGTTCTTCATCTCTTGTTCATATTTCTTCAGAGCTTCCTCAGTCTGTTGGATTTCTTTCTGTTTTACTTCAATAAACTCAACTCTCTCTTTCAGGTTTTGGATGCAGGCTGTCAGTCTGATCCGTGAATTCAACACTTCAACAGTTGTTATCATCTTTTGAGGTGCAGTTTTCTTCAGGAAGTCAATGAATTGACTCATTCCGTCTGTTGTTAAGCTCCATGCACTTTTTAAAGCAGCTGTGTTTCTCTTTGTTTTCTGTTTGTTCTGGTGGTTGTTGAACAGGAAATAAACCGGTTCATTGTCTTTATCTTTAGCACATTTAATATTTGCTTCTTCTAGAGCTTTTAGAGCCTTTTCAAATGTGAGACCATCTGAGTGAGTGATGAGGGCAACAATGTTGTTCTCCATGTTTTTTCCAAACAGAGACATCACTGAATCAAAGATGTATCTCACTCTGTCACTGAGTCGATTCTCAGTCGCTTTCAGCACCAGACCCACTGCATTGATCTCATGGACTCCGTCCTCTGAGCGGAACAAGTCGAGTAATCTGTGACTGATGATGACATCTAGTTCAATCCCTCTGGTATCTCCGTATCCAGGAGTATCGATGATGGTCAGAGAGTAGGGCAGAGTTTTATCTTCAAAACCAAAGATCTCATAAACGATCACATCTGATGTCTGACTCTCTAACTGACTTCTCTTCTCCTCCTTCTCGTCCTTCTCCTCCTCTACTATCTGAAACCAGACATTGTCCTCCCACTCCACTCCCATGGTGTAGTTGACCAGAGCGTTGATCAGAGTAGATTTTCCTGTTCCTGTTTCACCAACAAGTAAAATGGTTCTGTTTGTCTTGTTCAGATCTTTTTCACCAAGAGTCATTCTTCTTAGAGTTCCAATCTTCTCTTTCTTTGGTTTCAGCTGGTAGACAACGGGAGATCCTGATTGGATCAGAACACTTTTAGAGATGATGTCATTATATTTGGACGAGCTGTTCCTGTAGAAAAGTAAAGACACAAGTTCAAAACTCACTGAACATAGAATGAAATACATAAAATCACCCTACTTGCTGTCTTAATAAAACCCTTTTAGTCCCACAGTAAAGCAATTCAGTGTCTTTATACCACAGACACCAAGAATTCTTATTATTAAATTATTATTATTATTATTATTATATAACAATAAGATATTATCTATTGTATGTATATCTTCTTGTATAGTCAAGTATCTATTATACATATGCTATATATCATATCATATCTTTTGTGTATATATATGTGTACATATTATATATATATTATGTATATATATTACAGTATGTATGTATGCACACCTTGCACAGGCTGAATATATGACACGTTTACATTATATCAATATTAATGTATAATATCTATGTATATACATGTATATTTGTTCAGTCATCATATTATATATACATATTTTTATTATATTATTATTATAATTATTATTTATATTATCATTATATACTGCTATTATTATATACTGTTATTAACAATAACACCACCATCATGTCATCAGTACTATTACCACCATCTTGCAACTACAACTCTTTGCACCTTACCTACCTATTTATCTTTTTGTATCTTTTCTATCTAAGTATTTTATTCTATTGTTGTATTTAATTGTATTTTAATGTACCTGGCTGCTATGACGACCCAATTTCCCTCCGGGGATAAATAAAGTCAGTCTATCTATCTATCTATCTATCTATCTATCTATCTATCTATCTATCTATCTATCTATCTAATTCTGCATTATGAATATCTGCCATTAATTCCTGTTAATGAAGATTATAACCAGACTCCTCTGATTCAGCTGTTTATTCTATTAATTATTTAATAATTTTGAGGTTTGAACTGTTGTTTGGACTAAACAATCATTAGTTACAGTGTGAATATCCATTAATAAATGAGTCAGAATCATTCTAGTTGTTATAGTCATGGTTCTCTGTGTGGACGACTCTTTAGTAGCAGTTCACCTACTCTGTGTCTGAGGGTTCATTACTGATGAGTGGAGGTTCCTCTTTAGAGTCTGAAGAGTCTGCACTGTCCTCCTCTTCCTCCTCACGAAACCTCCTCTTCTGGTCTGAAGTCAGTCTGAAAGTTAAAACAGTAACACTGACTGTGAGCTCAGAGGACAAGAATCAGGACATAAGTCTGTTCAAGAGCCACAAACACACACACACACACACACACACACACACACACACACACACACACACACACACACACACACACACACACACACACACACAC
Organism: Dicentrarchus labrax; assembly: GCF_905237075.1. Lineage (NCBI taxonomy): Eukaryota > Metazoa > Chordata > Actinopteri > Moronidae > Dicentrarchus > Dicentrarchus labrax. Next base: position 1,154,763 of record NW_026136710.1, on the reverse strand, counting down.
ACACACACACCCAATATGGGTACATTAGAAGCTGATTAATAAAGAAGTAATAGTAAAACTGCCGCAGTCATTCAGTCGAACATAAAGCACATTACATCCTGAAATTAAACTCCGCTATCAGCTCACTCACCACCAGGTGATCACTTCAAGTCTGGTTCTTGGTAAACAAGAGGCCATATTTTAATGACAGAAGAGTAAGTGATGAAAAATGGTTTGGTGAAACAGTTTCTATGATTGTTACATCATGTAGTAAAATGTGGTTCTGCACTGTGATACGATTCAGGAATAAAATAAGAAACTGCATAAAAAGGCTGGAAAAGAGGTCATGATGATGGTTGTAATGAGTCATCTGATATCTATACATGTACACACACAACTGAAAGTTATCCTGAAAACTACTGACAAGCTTTCACACGTTTGGTTTGGTTGAGTAACAGTTACTATTGAAAGGAATAGTAATTTTATATGAAGCCATACAGTATGGTGTATGAGAGGATGTCAGTGGAACTGGAAGGTGGTTGAGAAAAGAGAAGTTATTATGAATCTCACTGCTTTCTTTGGTAAGACACGTCCTGTGTAGCATTCAAATGCTCCGATTGGCCAGGCGCCCATTCTAATGCAAAAAATACTTCTGACAGAAAACCTTTAGGAAGTCAGGTTGTTGAACTATAAACAGTCAAAGTGAATGTTTAGGAAGGAGGTTGTGGAGAATGAATGAGTTCAAAGTCAGTATCATATCTGTCCTTATGATCCTTACTGCCTGAAGTCAAACAGCAGACGTTCAGTAACAATGTGTGAATATTACTGAGCCCTTTATGGATGAGTTAAATATGCTACAGTAATCTTATATGTTACTGTTTATGACACAGTCTGTTTATTCATTGTTAGACGAACCTCTTCAGAAAGAAACCTGGGGAATAAATTAAGAGTATACCCCTTTCTCCAGACACCAGTCCACCACTGATTATCCCTTATATGATACTGTGGTAGAAATGTAACTCACGTTGCCATGGTAACAGCTTCACAGCAGCTTCAGGATGGAGCAGTTTACTAGTTCTCTGGAAGAAAGAAAAACCAGTCAGTAACCTCTCCTCCTGTCAACTGTAATGTAGTTATTAGTAGATATTATTAGATACTGTATCGTACTGTCAGTGACACAGAGAAAATAAAGTCTAACACAGTGGGTTTAGGTGGTGGGGGGTCAGGGGTCACAGCTCTGTGCTAAGCTAGCTCAGTAGCATTATGAGATCAATGTTTTTTAATGTAAACAGGTATTTGAACCAAAATCATAATGTAGGACACATCACCACCTGAACTCAAGAAAGAGTTATATATGTGTATGTGTATGTATATGTGGGTAGGAGTACTATTATGCAACATGTATTCCTTACTATTATTTTCTTATTATAAAAAATAATCTTTTACTGATTTTAATTATGTTTAATTAATTTAATTATTTAATATTCAGCTGATCATGTTGACGTCTATTTAATCTCTCCTCCACACATTGGTCTACAACTAAATCTAACTAAATCTCACCAATGACACCAGTGCTGTGTCAGCGTTATTGCACGATGAGGAAACATTAGTTAACATGAACGTATTGATGATCATTGATAATCATTTCAAAAGAAGCATTTAAGTACGGTGGCCCTGAGGTGCAAATCACAACGGCAAATCAGAAAACACAACGACAAAGAGAAAACACAACGGCAAATCAGAAAACACAACGACATTAACCACACCGGAAAAGGTAGGTACCCTCGGGCGACATGAGTCGTCGCTGATTGGACAGAAGAACTGGTCCGTCCTTTGAACCAGAAACACAACACCGCCAGACCTATGCGTTCAAGTTGCCAAATCTGAAAATTCAAACCACTAAATAAGGAAAATATTGTATTAATACATCCATGTTAATGTGGGATACCTAAGAGAGGTAGAAACAGGGGTTCCAATAGTCCATATCTATGTGTTTTTCTGATTTGTCGTTGTGTTTTCTGATTTGTCGTTGTGATTTGCACCTCAGGGCCACCGTATTTAAGTGTTTTTCTTTTCTTTTCCTCAATCAATCAGACACTGATGGTGCAGTGCTGTATTGTACCTCTAATGATTCAATCCACAAACTCTCCTCATCACACAGACGTTTCCCTTTCTAAGAAAGTAAAGACAATATTAATTTAATAAACTATCATGTGTCAGGTCTGAACCAATCACACCAGGTCAGTTTCCGGCTGTGTGGAATGTTTATCACTTTAGAACTGAGACTATAAGAATAAAACAGAAGAGGCGGAGAGCTGAAGATTCCTGCTGTACTTGATTGTCTGGTTCTAATGGGAAACGCCTGTGAACTGACAGCTCAGTGCGTCTCTCTCCCTGTCAAAAGTCAGTCTAGCTCACCCAGTGGTCTCTCTCTCTGTCTCAACAGGTTAGGTGGATAAGTTTTATTTTCCTCTCATAGGAACAATATACACACTTGTAATGAATACAAACTGTTACAGGTAAATAATAAATTGTCTCAGTAAAACGTTTTAGAAAACGATTTAAAAAGGCATAATCAACCAGTTTCCACAGCACAACATCCATATCCATGTTTCAGTCAAAGGAAGGCAAGCAGTATCAACCTTTGTAAATAAAAGGCCCAGCTAAAATGACTCTAGACCGAGCCTCGCTGAGAGGAGAGACTGTGATGTGGGTGTGTATGCTAGAACGTCATGGTTCAGATGGAGCTGAGCGTGAAGGTGAAGCTCTCCATTTACCAGTCGATCTACATTCCAGCCCTCAGGTGTGGTCATGAAATACAAACATACAAGCACATGAAAGGAGTTTCCTTGGCAGGTTTAAACACTTTCTGGGGTATAACCTAAAACTCATTGGAGGTATAAAATATCCCAGTGGGCGTGGAGGACGTGGACAGGACGGGGGGGTCTGAGCTATGTTACTTTACTTGTTGTTAAATTAGAAATGATAAAAATGACACAGGGTTCTCCTGGAATTAATCATCTGAAGCAGTTTCAATATATCCAAAACAAAGTAGAAAAGCAATAAGAAAATAGAACCAAGACCTTACGGCTTCTTACAAGTTCCGGTAACGGGAAGCACCAGAAAACAATTTAAGTCCCGACAGTGGGAAAGAGGTGTAAGTAGTAACTAATGGCTTAGTTAATGGTCAATAAATAAATGACTAATGCTTAATGGATCATTTATAAACCATGAATTAAAACATCGTCTTGGTTCCCAGGTTGTGAAAATGTTATTTCATGTCAGTGTTATTGTACAAGAAGGAACTTAACACACTGAAGACATCTATAAATGTCAGTTATAACAAGAGAATCTTTGACCCATTTTAAACCTGATCTTGGCATTTCAAAGTATTTCATGGTTTACCTGTTGTTGTTCAGGAAGCTCTGGGATGATGAAGATGAGGAGGCAGAAAGAGCAGCGAGCACTCAGTGTTCACAGTTTTTATACTCCATCAGCAGAAGGGACGGACGCTCTGTGTTCACAAGGAATCTCTCCTCCCACCAACCCGTATTTCATACTTTCTCTTTTCCTTTTGTAATTCACCAGAGTTTCATTGAATATTAATGTTCACAAGTGTAACTCACAATATATAAAATAAATACATTCCCAGGGAGAGGCTGTTACAGGCCTTTACATCCTCCCCCCTCTCCTCCTGTCGCAGCACCCCAAACCTAAAATACACAACAGACACCAGAAGACACAAAAATATTGCAGATGAAGGCACAATTAAGTTCCACTCTTCTGTTCCGAGGATCAAAATGTGGAATTCCTTACATTCAGAAGTCAGACTGGATCCTCACTGGGAACATTTTAAACTCAAACTGAAACTACCCAACTGGGTAACACTTTATAATGAGTACACACTATTAAGCATTAGTTAAGCATGGATAAATACTGAATTCATCATTTATAACGCATGAATACACATTAGTATGTAGTTTATAAACACAGTTAAAAATGTTTTATTCATCATTGATAAGCACATTAGTTATGGATTAGTAAATACTGAATTCATCATTTATAAAGCCTGATTCTGCTAATGATTAGTGACTGTGTTAGCAGATGTTCTATAAAACTCACAACAAATTCATTTTCTAATGATGGCCTATAAACAGTTATTAATGCAGGAATTCACAGTTACAAAGCACTTACTACTCGTTAATTAAGTATTTTGCACGAGCTTATCTAAAGTGAGCACTATCTATGGCTTATTAAGCATTTACAAATGAGATATAAAGGCTGACAATGCCTCGAGACTCACAAAATGTTCAGTTATCTTAACAGACGAAGGAGAGACACAACACAACGGGATATAGAACATATTGTATTGATATTTACTGCAACTTCCCAACATATTGTATGAAGACGAACAAGGGTGGTTTATGAAGACATGCTATTGTTGTGATCTTATCTGTTTGGGACGTGTACGTTGAGCTCCCGCTCTCAGCACGTCATCAACGTGATGACGTGCTGAGAGCGGGATGTTACGTCATATTTAGGTTAACTCTCAGAAGTTTCTGACAGTGCAGCCAAGAGGAGCATGGAGAAGCACATTGGAGTCGGCGGCCGTCAGCGGCTCTAGTGGTGAGTATGTGTCTTTGTTTGGTAGCACACATTATGGTTGAAAGATAACGTTAAATCACCATAGTAACTTGGCCGGGATAAGTTTAACCTGCTTTCATGCAACCGATTTAAGGCTAACCAACATATTCCGGCTTAATCCCTTATCTTGGTTTTGTGCAATACCCCTCTGGTTTGTGTGTGTGTGTGCATTACGATGTGTGTGTGTGTGTGTGTGTGTTACGGGTGTGTGTGTGTGTGTGTGTGTGTGTGTTACGGTGTGTGTGTGTGTGTTACGGTGTGTGTGTGTGTGTGTTACAGAGTGTAAATTAACTTGATCAACGTGCACTGGAGTTAACAATAGAGCCACTGTGAGAGGGAAATAGTCAAAGTGCAGGGATTCATTAGTTTAGTAATATTGTGTAACTACGATGCTCACTAGGTTGTTTTGTGGAGTCAAACCGCGACGAATAAAAGTTTTCTGATCCATTTATTTAGCGTTACTGAAGTACTGCTATTACTGAAGATATAAGTACAGGTCCAGTGTAACATCCTATACTCATATAATCTCCTATTGTATTATAAACACTGAGGCTCACTGCTAAATGTCTGTTATTGCACCGGGAACTTGTTCCAACATCAGTTACAGTCAGTAAATGTCCTGTGTGTGTGTGTGTGTGTGTATCTGCTGCCATTAGATAGACATTGTGTTGGTAACCTCAGACTGTTTCAACAACACATCACTACAGTTAGCTGCAACAAGGAACCACCAGAGACACTGCTTATTATTTTATTTTATAACTGAGGACTACTGTGAGCCACAATGAGCTGTTGTACTGTATTATATTATACTGTATATTATATTATACTGTATTATATTATATTATACTGTATATTATATTATACTGTATTATATTATACTGTATTATATTATATTATACTGTATATTATATTACACTGTATATTATATTATACTGTATATTATATTACACTGTATATTATGTGCTGCTTTACAAGTAACACTGAATCTTCCATGTCTTTACAAGTAACACTGAATCTTCCATGTCTTACAGGTGACCTGATGAAGCTCAGGAGTTCCTGGACCCATCAGAGGACAGAGACAGCTGCAGCATCAGGACAGTCTGGGTATCCAAAGGAAGACTGATGAAGATGAACACTGACTGCAGAGCTCCATCACCAGCTCACACTTCAATATACTAGAAACCATAAACCTTGATGGAGAACATGATCTGCACAGTTTACATAAAAGTTCTAGCTTTGTTACTTACAACATGTGTAACTGGAATATGAATGAAATATAAATAAAGTGTTTTACTTTTAAGAAGAGTTTTGGTCATTTTTAAATTCAGTAATAAGTGTGGTTTTATATAAATAACATGTTATTTCACAGAGGTTTTATGAAGATTTCCTGCATGTACAAGAGTTGAAAAGTATCTATCAATATGAAAATGTGGAATTTAAACCTGTAGTAAATGACTGTAAGCAAAGCAATATATTACTCAGTCCCTCCAGAAAAATGTGTTGTGATTGTTGCGGGCAAAAATCCTTGATTATGCGGCACGTTTTCTTAGAAAATTCGATGAAATATGCAGGATATTTATGCAATTTTATGCGATGAAATTGCGGGAACTTGCAAAAATTGCGGTTTGATGAAAAAGAGGGAAAAAGAGTGATTCTCCAACACCCTGTTCTCATTAGGCTACTACCTTAATGTAAAGAGTCATTTCTTATTACTTCCTATGATAAACATACTACATCACAGAAAGTGCTGGGAATATTTAAGTTCTCATCTTGTTTTATTTCAGACCTTAATAAACACATGGCTCAAACTTACGAAACATTGATGAGTCAAACAAGTTCTGTAAAAATGAATAAATAAAATATAAAAAATAAAATGTGTGCTTCCTGTTTTACAGAGGTAGCTATACAAAACAGACATCTTCTGTTAAAATAATTAATAATTATTTTTGTTGGCAAATGAGACTGATTTGTAGGCTTCATCATGGCTTCATCGCGGGGTTTGCAGCTTTTCGATAACGCTCACGTCGCGTAATTACGCCACTTCTTAACGTTCCCATGGCAACAGGGGAAAATGGCTGCTCTTGTGAGAAGTAAACACAACATTTTTCAACTTTCTGCTAAGATATAACTTATGTGACTTTTTTGCAACGAAAAGAATTTATGCGGCGACAGTGCGGTGTATTTGAAAGAATGCGGCCCCGCATAAATATGCAGACTTTGGCTGATTATGCATTGAATTATGGGATTGCATAATCGTGTGGAGGGACTGATTAATCTCTCACATTCAAACTTTATTATGTTGGAAGATAAATGACATCATAATATATAAAATAAAACGTAACACATAATTGCAGCTTTTACACATATCTGAAGGTTAACTATGAAATATGGATACAGTACCGTTTACAGTTGGTTACTGAGCTGTTTTTCAGGTCAGACTCCCGCTCTAACATGTCCGCTGGTGAAGTTTTTGGTTTAGAAGCAGTTATTGAATTAATATTGAGGGTAGAAATGCAGATAAACTCAGTAACAGTGAGGAACTACCTGCCGGCAACGGTGAGGCGGAAGTGGGAGAGGCCGACCAATCAGACCAGACTGGGCAGCCCAAACGTTCTGCTTAGCCAAAAGGAGCTCTGTGCATCTGCACTCGATTGCTCTTACTGAACACCTTGACCCGTCTGTGACCTTAAAAGTGTAATCTAGTGGTTTGAAATTTAATTTAGCGAACTGAAATTGAAAGAACATAAAAAGTTGAATTTTTAGTGAGGCTCAAATTCAGTTTCAAACTAATAAATTCAAATTCAAATTATGCTATTCAAATTCAGTTTTTAAACGCAATTATTCAAGTTGAGCAATTCAGATTCAGTTTCTACTGACACAAAAATCAGCCCATATTCACTCTCTTTTAGCTCTGTTTTTGGTTTTCCATCAACTCCTGAAGGAAATATTTACTGTTAATATTAAATAGCTAAATGCTCTGCAATGTTCACCAGCTAGTCTCTAACTGTGTTTGTCTGCTGTTGGCTGCTGAGCAGGTAGTGTACAGTGGTTACAAACCTTGCTGGATGAAAACATCTGTCTGCTGCTGCTGGAAAGCATCTGGATGAGTAGAGACCTTCACTTCCTTTTGGTTTTCAGTAACATAAACTCGACCTGTGAAGCTGTAGGACCTTGTCCTCGTCTTCCTCTACAAGAGACGCTTTATCTGTCTCTTTATTCAACAATCATCATATTATTTTGATTATGTTCCACCAGGAGAGTTTTCAAGGCCTCCTCTTTCCCTTTTACCTTTTTGACCCAGGAGGGGAGGTGAGACTGTGGCGCCGACAGTCTCCTGCACAGAGAGCCTGGTTCTTTTCAGATTCTCAGATGGGATCTCTAAGGTGTCAATATGTTTTATACTCTTTAACAGAACACTGACTTCTCCACAGATCAGAACGACACCCTACACCTAAAGTGGATCGTGTGTGATAATTAAGTGCCTTTTTGATTGTAAATCAGGGTTAGATATCCCTGAAATGTGTTTACATCCCTTTTAGTCAGACAGGTCCATCTCCAGAGAGAAACTCCTCTGGAATCCACATCTGGCATTCTGACACCCCTTCCTCTAAAGTGTAAATTACTATGTTTTCTTTTGATAGTGGACATTCCAATCTAGGAAGCAGTAACAACAGTTGCACAGATATAGATTTAGTTCTGTTGGAGTATTATGGTAAAATTTCATCTTCTCCTAATTAACAGATTGCCATCCAGCATGAGAAGGACGCAAATGTAATGTTTGTCTGATGATTCTGTCTTCAGATTGGACTGAGTTACAAAATCATGTGTAAAATGTCTGAATGTTTGATGGAGCCACAGTGCCACCTTTTGGTAAGGTTCTGGTATAGCGTAAGGTACTTTCAAAACGAACTTTGTTTGATAACTGTATAGTAATACAATAAGTAAATGCCTGACACATATTTGTTATAACAAGGATTAAGCTAGCACTATACGAAATATGTACAATCCCTCAGTGCTACTTTATGTGCGTGTTTAATGATTATGATTTAATGATTTTAATCAGTTCCACTTTTCCTTTACATTAAGTAATTTCGGTTATGTTATGTTAAAACATGTGAACTATGTATTAAGTCATGGTGGGTTCTGTGAACGGTGAATTATGATCTCGAAACTTTAAAACACGATAGGAGTAAGTTGATAAAGTTACGTATATCAAATTCCGCCTCAAGAATAAAAGCTATAAGAGATAGACTCCGGTCACTCTTCGCTTCTCTTTCTCTTCTCTCTCTCTCTGACTTTTCTGATCCTGTATCCACTCGTTATTTATTCTCGCTTTTTCTTTAATTTCCGTACTTTATTTTACTTCGTTTGCGACATGTGTTGAATTTTTCCTCAAGTAATAACTTGCTGTGCTGAAGTACTTTTCAAGTATTTTTATTTTGAAAGCTCAAGACACAAACGAATTTCTTCTTTTATATTTTTGTAGTCTTATATATATATATATCGTCAAGTATTGTCGCCTGATTCACAGAAAGTGAATTTAATCTAATTCTTGGACTTTCTTGGAGAATTCGCCAGGCCAGCGATTCATCCTCCAGTTAATTTCAAACAAGAAGCTGAATTAGTTTACAATCAAAGCTGAAGACCAACCACTCTAAGACATTCATCATCAGCCAGAAGGACGTCGCAGTAGTTGACTGCTCAAGAAGACGTATAAACGTTTCCAGCCGAATAAAGACATTATTCTCCAGCCACCTTGCCCCCAACGCTCACTAGCGCACACGCCGCGCTGGGCCTTTTGGAGAGATTGCCACTGGAACCAGGGACTACAACTCCCTTCGGCCTGTTGGATCAGTGACGCAAAGCCGCAGTTGAGTTAAAAGCCAAGGACCTGGAATCCTTCCAAGTTCCATCTACAAGCAAAGTAGGCTGACTCTCCGGTACACGGCCGGATTCACACACATGAAAAGAGCTGGTGTCTGTCTGTAAGCTTTGATTCCCATCTTTTAAGTTTAAGAGAATTTTGGATTAGGGCCTCTCAGTTCTAAAATTTACTCTTATAATATTCTAAACTTACTGCCGCATCGCAAAATCCACCATCGCTCCTGAATCACCTAATAGTAATAATTCATATATTGTCCACATATTCTGTTACTTGTTGTCATTTGTTTGTTTGTCATTTCATGCTATTTACTCTGCATTAGTTTAGTTAATAAACATTTCACTAACAATGACCACGCCATCAAATATATGAAATAAGAAACGTTTATTGTACATAATGAACAAATGTGAACCAATGTGGTATACTGAGGGTTGAGGGGTGAAGGTAGGTTTGAGGGGTGAAGGTAGGTTCGAGGGATGAAGGTAGGTTCGAGGGATGAGGGATGGAGGTAGGTTCGAGGGATGAGGGATGGAGGTAGGTTCGAGGGATGAGGGATGGATGTAGGTTCGAGGGATGAGGGATGGAGGTAGGTTCGAGGGATGAGGGATGGAGGTAGGTTCGAGGGATGAGGGATGGATGTAGGTTCGAGGGATGAGGGATGGATGAGGTCGGAGGAATGAAGGTAGGAGGAATGAAGGTCGGTTGGCGGATCGATGAATGGATGGAGGGGTTGGGCGCGATGTAAGAGGGAACTGAGTGGGTTGCGAGACACTGAGTGGGGGAACTGTCTCTTCGTATCTCTTGTAGAGAGCCCCAGTGGTTCCTGTATTTGGATAAGAGAGGGAGACAAAAAGAAAGGGTTTGGGTGGGAGGGATGTGGGAAATGAGTCAAGAAGGGAGTGAACGGATAAGGTATGCTTAAGTAAGTTTTGAGCGGAAATTAGATGATTGCAGGGCGTGGTCTTTGTTCCCGAACCTAGTTATGAAACATCATATATAACCGTATGTCCTTGTTGGTGCAGGTTTGATTTGATGCGGGGAAATCGATGAATCGTGTAAAAGAAATCACTACTTCAGAACTATGAGATTAAATATAGATTTTGAAACTTAATAAATTGATTTGAAATCGATTTGATTAGATCTGTGGAATAATTTCCTCCGGATTATTCCAGTAGCTAAACAACGGAGGTGGTGCCCCATTTACGAGTGTATTATTAATCCCCAGTGATTAATTACCTTTCTAATGAAAAAGTAGTGTAACCCCTACAAAGCAAAACAGGCCAGGTCATGGTTTGGTCAGTTCAGTGGTACGGGGACCCCACCAAACATGTATATATAATATTTTTCAATAAGGACTTAATCCAGAGTGGGACCTAAGCATAGCCAGACCCATCCCAAACAGACCTGAGGATAATTAGACCAGGTCCAGTAAAATAGCAACACCTGGATTAGTATGATGATCGATCAGTGTACAAACAGACACTGTGGAGAAGCACAGCGACATAATATTAATGAAAGAAGGCAAAGTCATACAAAGTAATAAAAAATAACATCAGACGTGGACATTGTTATGAAGATTCCTGAATATTGTAACCCTCCCTCTGTCCATTCAAATGAAATCAGGGAGTGTGGAAGCTGCCAATGTATTAACCGGTAGCAGTTTGCTCTTTTGGTCACAAAGGACACATTTTGTTTCCAGATTCTAGACTGAATCTGTCTGCTGTTAATAAAAACACTGAGGTTGAATTTGGTTTGACTTCTCCACATGAAACAGAAACTAAAGTCAGAATATATTGTGAATGTCAGTATAAATTAAGTTACATAAGATTTAGGAAGGATTCACATCGTTATCCTCACTGTTGCAGAATCAGCAGTCAAACATTTGTTAGTCGTCGTAGAGTTTTATCACTTGGTGGCTGTAGTCCCAACATCAGGAAGGACAAACAGTTGATGTAGAAGTTCAGTGATACATTTATTCATATCTAGTTCAACAGGTTGTCCCTCCACAGTGGAGACAGCCAGAGATATTGTGTTTTCAGACTGTCATAGGAACATATGGAGGGAGTTTCAATACATAAATATCCACTATGAACAATTTTTAATTGAATTTACTGGTCGTAGGTCAAAGGTCACTGTGAACTCACATGTTTTTGGCCATAACTCAAGAACTAAAAATTTCACACAAATGGATAAAGGATATAGGATACAGGATAAAATGATTCATATCCAAATGTTCAAAGTTCAACCTCACTGTTACTGTTACGCTGCGTTCCCACCAAGGCGAAATTAAATTATTTTAGCGAGGAGACTACAAGTCCAACCAAAAACACGAATAGACGCAAATTCATGCCGGGTGACACGAATGACTCAAACACAAGCTGACACATTGAGGGAGAAATCTGTGCATATGCAGTGCTGTATGGGAAGGAGCGGAGAGACAGAGCTGCTGCTTGAGGCCCGGGGAGCTCTGCAGAAGAGAGCCGGAGCTTCTGGAGGAATAACCACCCACAGTTACACCGGATCCTGCTCTGATCTGGAGACGTTTACTGGCAAGAGGAGAGCTTCACTCTCTCTTCTCAACCTGTCTGCTGTGCAAGTACTCGTTTCACCTTCTGATGGAACGCAACATTTGACGTGGAGGTCATATGACTGCTGATTTATAGATGTACTGACTGATGTGAGTTGTTTGTTGATTTCTGTAATCAAGATAATATGAATATGATATGAGTTATTGGTTTCAAATGGGTGCTGCGGATTGATTCTCCTTCTGTTCTCCTGTAAAACAGTGACGTCATAAAGAGCAAAAACACTTTTCTGGCCATCATTCAGAAACAGAAGGGGACACATCTGGTCGTATACTGAATTGGTGACATTAATCTTGGGTGCAACCTTGAAACTGTGCTGGCTGTATAGATCTCCTGTACTCACAGGTTTGTGTGGTGAAGCATCCATGTTTTAGAATTTGTAATGTCTTTGTTTCAACATCCATATTTGAAGCATTGTCTGCTGAGCTGAAGAACATGTTGAAGAATAAAATAATATCAAATGTCTTCCAGCAACAACTTACTGGCACTTTAATGGTTTTATCTTCAGCTGGAAACAACAAACAGCCCCTCCCCAAACCTTACACCGTTACTATGGAGGCCTAACGTCCTCTCCTGTGATTGGCTCTTCAGTGCAGATACAGAGTGACGAGTCAAAGAACTGTGAACACTTCCTGTGGGTGTTTCACAGTAAAAGTCTCCCACTGCCTTCACATTAAGATTTCTGTATAATGAAACACATCAGGAAGTGTTGAGTTGGTCTGATCAGTAGCTGACGATCATTAACTCACACAGTAAGTCATTTATGATCCATAATGTTTTAAATATTAACTGTTTTAAATACTAAATAATCTCTTCTGTTTGTCACAACCTGTTCTTCAATTAAACTGTCAGTCTGTTTAGAGTTTATATCTATCGTGTTCTCTCACAGTGTTTACATACCACCATGAACAGCATGTGCTGGCCACCACTGACTGACTAACACGTTCAACAGAGTCCTGCACACAGCAAAAAGACCTGAGCCACTTCAGGATATAATGCCGACTCTGGTCCTTTTTGTACAGGACATCTGTGTTATCAGTCCAGTCCAGTTTCTTCCAAGTACCCCCCAAGATCTTGTAGCTCTGGGGGAGCTGGGAGCATAGTATCGGATGTAACTAAATTGGTGAGGCAGGTTTAAGGTTCCTTAAAGGAATTTGGACACTGTTTTTCTGTCTGCCAATGACAAAACCTTCTTCTGCCAAATGAGTGAAGTTATAGTCAATAAAACCGGACGTGGACATTGTTATGAAGATTCCTGAATGAAATCAGGGAGTGTGGAAGCTGCCAATATATCAACCGGCAGCAGTTTGCTCTTTTGGTCACCAAGGACACATTTTGTTTCCAGATTCTAAAATGGATCTTTATGTCTTTAAGCCAGTAAGTCCTTTAGTGTATGAATACATAATGTAAGGTTGTGGTATTAGGAGATGGTATAATACGGACACATAGTTACAGTCTTACCGGTTGGTGCAGTTTGGAGGGCGGATACAGGAAACACTGTGATTTTCCAGTTAACTGAAGCTTTGTCTCGAATGTGTTCTCTGGTTCACTGAAATCCATCCTGACTGAATCTGTCTGCTGTTAATAAAAACACTGAGGTTGAATTTGGTTTGACTTCTCCACATGAAACAGAAACTAAAGTCAGAATATATTGTGAATGTCAGTATAAATTAAGTTATATAAGATTTAGGAAGGATTCACATCGTTATCCTCACTGTTGCAGAAACAGCAGTCACACATTTGTTCGTGGTCGTAGAGTTTTATCACTTGGTGGCTGTAGTCCCAACATCAGGAAGGACAAACAGTTGATGTAGAAGTTTAGAGTTACATTTATTCATATCTAGTTCAACAGGTTGTCCCTCCACAGTGGAGACAGCCAGAGACATTGTGTTAGACTGTCATAGGAACATCTGGAGGGAGTTTCAATACATAAATATCCACTGTGAACAATTTTTTATTGAATTTTGTGATCAAAGGTCAAAGGTCACTGTGACCTCACATGTTTTTGGCCATAACTCAAGAACTTAAAATTTCACACAAATGGATAAAGGATATAGGATACAGGATAAAATGATTCATATCCAAATGGTCAAAGTTCAACCCCACTGTTACTGTTACGCTGCGTTCCCACCAAGGCTAACGAAATCATTTTAGCGAGTAGACTACAAGTCCAACCAAAAACACAAAAAGACACAAATTCATGCCGGGTGACATGAATGACTCAAACACATTGTGACACATTGAGTGATAAATCTGTGCATATGCAGTGCTGTATGGGAAGGAGCGGAGAGACAGAGCTGCTGCTTGAGGCCCGGGGAGCTCTGCAGAAGAGAGCCGGAGCTTCTGGAGGAATAACCACCCACAGTTACACCCGATCCTGCTCTGATCTGGAGACGTTTACTGGCAAGAGGAGAGCTTCACTCTCTCTTCTCAACCTGTCTGCTGTGCAAGTACTCGTTAGACGCGGAGGTCACATGACTGCTGATTGGAAGCAAGTACAGGTGTGCTAACTGAGCAACTGTCACAGGTCTGACTGAGTTTATTTACTTCTACTTCTGCCTTTAATCGTCTATCCTGTTACTTATACTGAAATCAGATTCATGCCTTTAATCATACTGCCTTTGCACTGAGTCCTGTCACCTTCAGAAATTTTCTGATGACTCAGCAATAGTTGGTTGTATTGAAAAGGGTGATGAGAATGAATACACGACTGTTGTGGGCACTTGGAGTGAGCTGAACCATCTGCAGCTTGAGAATGTGTGTCAGTCTGTTTAGAGTTTATTTCTGAAGTGTTCTCTTACAGTGTTTGTACAGTGTGTGTCTGTGTTGACAGTCGTGACTGTTGTCATTGGTGTAAAAAGTATTGACTGCCCTCTAGTGGTCACAGTCAGGAGCTCCACTGATGCATTACTCAGTGGGAATAATACACATTAATACTCTTGACAGTTCTTTCTAAATAGAGTCTTCTGCGTGGCCACGCATTTTTTTTTTTTATCCAACATGTCACCAGGGGCCGTCCGTACTTCCGACTGTCCAACCACCAAAATCCAGATGATTTGGACTGTCTTGCCCTGGACTTTGTCTTTCAGGCAGCATACGAGTACTTTTGCCATTCAATTGATGGTTACAAGCTATTTATAGTAACCCAACTTCCAAAGTAAAATGAATAGCAAACTGTTTAAAAGATTCCCAATACAAAGAGGAGCTAGGCAGGGAAATCCTCTCTCCCCTCTTTTGTTTGTTGTATGATAACAGTCAAATCAGGTGAATTAAAGTGCTGGCTGTAGCAATTAGACAGAATGAAGATATAAAACGAATACAGTTAGAAAAAGAAATGCATGAATTGGCATTTAATATGATATATTAGTATATCTCCAGAAGAATCAATGCATAAATTAATGAATGGTAAGGTGTCAGGATATAAACTAGAAAGGAACAAATGTGAATAATTAACAATCGGTAAAAAAAATCTGCCAAGCCCTGAAAGATGGTTATAAACTTAAATGGGACAACAACAAAAAAAGGTACTTGGGCATTAATATTATTAAGAGTCAATAGAAGTACATGAAAATAATTTGGAAAGTAAAATAAGATCTGAACAGATGGTTTTACCACAATTTTTATTTTACCAATTCCAAGATCATATTTTAATAAATGGCACAAAACTATCTCAAGTTTTATCTGGAAAAACAGAAGACAGAGAACAAAATATAAAACCTTACCACAAAAATAAAGGAAGTTTGGGGTCCACAAGCCAAAGGTATTAATATAGAAAAAGATATGGCAACAATATGGGAACATTACCACCAATAAATATAAAAAATAATAAAAAACATACAGGTCAAAGCCAGTGCATTTTGAATACTGTAACAAACAGGACACATGTATGTAAAACCTTACAAATAAACAGTGAACAGTGTGTTACTCAGAGAAATGGTACAAAACCTGATTATTTACTCTTGAATGTTTGCCCTTTAATCTGGTTTACAACTGAGCCTAAAATAAACAGATGTTTCTGTGTAACAGACACACATTATCAACACTCTCAGGTAGTTCACTTTACTCTTTTACTTTTCTCCAACAATCTCCCTTTCTGTCCGGTCTCTGTATAAATATGAAGGAGTATCATAGAGCTCTGTGGGTGGGTGGATTATCATGTAAGGTAGCATTACCAGTTATTAGTTATTCAATTCAATTTTATTTGTATAGCGCCAATTCATAACAGAAGTTATTTGAGGACACTTTTCAAATAGAGCAGGTCTAGACCGAACTCCTTATAAAAATTATTTACAGAGACCCAACAGTACCACCATGAGCAAGCACTTGGAGACAAGGGCAAGGAAAAACTGACTGTTAAGAGGCAGAAACCTAGGACAGATCCTTCAGCTCTAGGTGGGAGAGAGAGAGAGACAGAGAGACAGACAGTCAGATAGACAGAGGTGCACAGCAACAACAGTAGCAACAACTACACTAATAGTAGTGACTGATGATGAACATGAAGAAGATAATGGCGACAAAAACAACGATGGGGGACAATGACCAGTGATAATAGTAATAACAGTAACTTATATCAAATCCATGTTTCCGCATGCATTTATCTGGTGATATCTCCTCATCTTAAGTATTTAATCATTCCCATTCTTGCTGTTGCTTCAGGAAGCTCTCTGATGCTGAGGAGACAGAAGGAACAGAGAGCAGCTTTATATCAGCTGAGAGGGTGGAGGGTCTGTGCTCACATGATTTCACAGGAACAGTCTCAGAGACAGGAAGGACTTCCTGTCACTTTCAATATGAGCTGTCTGGTGGTAAAGATATTCAGTTTCATTCAAAGCTGCTTTTAGCTGATTTCAGTGATTTCAGTTATATGGTCAATAAAACAGGCGGTGAAGGGAGGGAGGAGAGTGTGCTTTGATAAGATAAGGGAGCTCTTTATTGATTGCCAAGTGGTATTAAAGTATTGCAGTAAAAAATATAAATACATCAAATAATATTAGTCAAAGGTCATCAGAGAATATGCAGGATTTCTAGTTAGTGCAGATTTGGAGTCCACTAGTTTAGTTAATATTCAAATGCACTATACATGTATATATTACACTACACTAACTGCATGATAGAAAACTATATGGGATTATCATGAAGTCGGCTTTCTGCAAAAGGCAGACTCCTGGGTACACATTGGACCGGTTGTCATACCCAGAGTAACTCACACATTTATGTGTGCTAGTTTCCCTATTTACCTCCTCCTTTTCGTTTGCCCCCCCGTTGCTCCTTCTGAAGGGTGACCCTCCAAACACTCACATACAGAGGGCCGTCAGGGTATCTGCGAGGGCAACCATTAGCACTGTGGACTCTTACTACAGGCCTTGCTATACTATAATTTAGTCCACATTGAAGTATTGGTATTGCTCTCTTGCCTACAAAAGCCCTGCAAGGTGGAGAATATCATGAAATGTCAATAAACCTGAATGTTTTTCTTTTTTTTTGCTACTGTTGAAATTTCCATTCCAGACCGAAGATTTAGGTTTTTATTTGATGTCCATTTTGTAGAGTCTTTTTCTGTTTGGGACGTGGATTAGCTCGTACAGAACAAAGGTTTGAAGTGCTACAGGATTATATAGTGCTAGTGTCAGTGAGCAGGTATAAAGAGAACCACTGTATTATAGATCTGGCCTTGATTTATTATTATTAGGGATCGAGCACTGACCAGTGCAAGACCCTATTGTTCCTGTTAGAATTATTATTATTATTTTGTGCCTCTTTCAACGCATATTTGACCCCCGCAGCATTCTCAAAAAGTCATGAAAATACGAAAAACAAAATAGCGAAAATACCGATATGACATTGTCCCCGTGCACGTGCGCCGCGAAACGGCTAAGCCACGCCCCCCAGAATCAGCCCCCAAGACACGTAAGTCCGACATATACAAAAATTGGTACGCATGTGTATCATGATAAAAGAAGCAGAAAAGTCTCAAGGACCCATACCTCAAACCCAACAGGAAGTCGGCCATTTTGGATTTTGTGGCCATTTTTGGCGATTTGCACACGTTGTATTTGAACGAACTCCTCCTAGGGCATTTATCGGACCGACTTCAGATTTGGACACAGCCATCTAAACACATTCACTATTAAAAGTTGTGCTATTTACGTTATTCCGTTAAACTTTGTGGATGTGGCGTGGCGTCCCGTGGAGTGCAATTTCGATCCTTCGCCATAAAAGAGGGATTCGTAATAACTTCTGCGTACATGATCCGACTGCAACGAAACTTCACATGTTTGATAAGAGTCCCACCCTGAACACGTCTATGTGATAATATTCAGTAATAGTCAGAGCGCCACCTAGTGGCAACAGGAAGTTGCGTTTTATACTTTCATGTACTTCTCCTAGCAGGATGATCAGATCCAGCTGAAATTTACTTATGAAATGCAAAACACATTGTTGATGATATGTGATGACTGCGGTGAGGGGGCGTGTCTGTGGCGTGGCTGGAAATTTTGATGTATCGCCACACAACACGTATTTGCTATAACTCGAGTGTACATTGTCCAATCGGCTCCAAACTTCACTTGTCTGTTAAGAGTCCTGCCCCGAACATGCCTATGTGATAATATTCAGTAATAGTGAGAGCGCCACCTAGTGGTGAAAGGAAATATATATATTTTCTTTCATATGTATCTCCCAGCAGATTGCCCAAATCCAGCTGAAATTATGTGAGAAGTTCCTTAGGATCAAATATTATGAATCTTAAGAATTTGCACGGAACCATGTTGCCATGGCAACGCGGCAAAAATAAAAAAAATTGACAATTTAGGGGTGACTAAACATGCCTGAAAACTCATCAAACTTTGCACAGCATTCGTGGTCCACATCGGCGAGGGATTGTCTTGGTCCCGCGGATGGGCGTTGCAAAATGACTTAGCCACGCCCCCTAGAGTCAGCCCGTATGACTGACATATACGAAAATTGGTACGCATGTGTATCATGAAAAAAGAAGCAGAAAAGCCTCAAGGACCCATACCTCAAACCCAACAGGAAGTCGGCAATTTTGGATTTTGTCTTAATTTGCACACGTTGTATTTGAACCAACTCCTCCTAGGGCATTTATTGGACCGACTTCAGATTTGGACACAGCCATCTAAACACATTCACCATTAAAAGTTGTGCTCTTCAGTTTTTTTCGTCAAACCTCCTGCCCGTGGCATCCAATTTCGATCCTTCGCCATAAAAAGAGGGATTCGTCATAACTTCTGCGTACATGATCCAACTGCAACGAAACTTCACATGTCTGATAAGAGTCCCGCCCTGAACACATAGTGATAGCGCCACCTAGTGGCAACAGGAAGTAAGTGCTGCGTGGCGATTTTGAGCCGATTTACGTGACATTTTCGTGTTTTGGTCCGGCTTGTTACGTCGGCGCGTGACGTTGTCGCGGCGCACCCCGACGGCATTCGTGACTCTGCCGCAGCACGCCCGACGCGCGCCGGTGTGCGAGATCCCGTCCAACGCTGCTTGCAGCTTTAATTATTATTGTTATTATTATTATTATTAATCCATCGTTGGATTCCACGTTTACAGCAGTCCAGATGCACACTTAAAGGAATTCAATATTTTTCAGCCTGCGTCTCATAATTGACCTTAAGCCCCTCCCCCTTTTTGCTCTGCTCCAATAGCAGTTGAGCAAATCTCGGTTAACGTTGAGGCCCCAATACTGTAGGAGGGGGGAGTTATTAAGACCCAGGTTGACAAATGCTGCATTTTCCTTTAAGTATTTCTGTGTAACATTCATCTGATATGATAAATGAATATGAATATCTGTCCCCACTTGTCTATTTGAAGCTTTACTCAGATGCATGTCAGTTAGTCGTGTACAGTTAAAGATCTCCGCAGTCGGCCACAGAGACATGAAGCCGGGCTCTGGAGTCAGAGGGGCCACAGAGAGCCGACGTGGCTGATGATTATGTTTTGTATTCTCCTCCCTCCCTCCCTCCCTCCCTCCCCTCTCTATGTACTAGTTAAAGTCTGGATCTTCTGATTTCCCAGTATCTCAGTGGCAGTGAAGGGGTCGTGTCCACACCTGTGTCGGCCTTACTCCAGAGCGTCTGCGCCCGGAGCGTCCACGTCGTCTGCTTTTGGGTGTTTTTAAAATAAAGAAAACAAAGGTTGTAAAAGGTCATCAGCCTTGTGTACAGTGGGATGCTTTTCAGAAACAACCACCACAAAAAAACCATAGGATAACAGACTAAACATGTACAATACTGTTTATTCAAGTGTTTGCTTTTACTTTTGGTAAATTCAGTATAATAAATAAGTTAATGGCTGCTGCTCGGATGTCTCGTTATTGATTTATCAGCTGTTTTTAATTCAATTTTTCAATTCAGTTTTATTTGTATAGCGCCAATTCATAACAGAAGTTATCTCAGGACACTTTTCAAATAGAGCAGGTCTAGACCGAACTCTTTAACATTAATTACAGAGACCCAACAGTACCACCATGAGTCTTTAAAGGCGGTGGAAAGCACTCATTATTCAGCCAGTAGCTGTAATACGGAATATAAACAGTACACACGAGTACACATACACAATACTTCAGAAATAACTCAGAACTATTCAAACCAGTTCACTCTTTTACACACTTATAGTACAGTTATAGATCACATTTGAGTTTGATTACATTTATTGTTTGATTACAAATGCTACGTACAACAAACTATATAATATATAATATATATAATATAATTTACACTGAACAAAATTATAAACGCAACACTTTTGTTTTTGCCCCCATTCATGATGAGCTGAAGTCAAAAGGGGGTCCGGGGGTATCCGGAAACCAGTCAGTATCTGGTGTGATCACCATTTGCCTCACGCAGTGCAACACATCGCATAGAGTTGATCAGGTTGTTGATTGTGGCCTGTGTTGGTCAACTCCTCTTCAATGGCTGTGCAAAGTTCCTGGATATTGGCAGGACCTGGAACACGCTGTCGTATACGCCGATCCAGAGCATCCCAAACATGCTCAATGGGTGACATGTCCGGTGAGTATGTTGGCCATGCAAGAACTGGGATGTTTTCAGCTTCCAAGAATTGTGTACAGATCCTTGCAACATGGGGCCGTGCATTATCATGCTGCAACATGAGGTGATGGTCGTGGATGAATGGCACAACAATGGGCCTCAGGCTCTCGTCACAGTATCTCTGTGCATTCAAAATGCCATCAATAAAATGCACCTGTGTTCATTGTCCACAACACACGCCTGCCCATAACCCCACCGCCACCATGGGCCACTCAATCCACAATGTTGCCATCTGCCCTGTACAGTGAAAACCAGGATTCATCCGTGAAGAGAACACCTCTCCAAAGCGCCAGATGCCACTGAATGTGAGCATTTGCCCGCTCAAATCGGTTACTGACGACGAACTGCAGTCAGGTTTAGACCCGGATGAGGACGACAAGCATGCAGATGAGCTTCCCTGAGACGGTTCCTGACAGTTTGTGCAGAAATTCTTTGGTTATGCAAACCGATTGTTCCAGCAGGTCCGCTTGGCTGGTCTCAGACGATCTTGGAGTTGAAGATGCTGGATGTGGAGGTCCTGGGCTGGTTTGGTTACACGTGGTCTGTGGTTGTGCGGCTGGTTGGATGTACTACCAAATTCTCTGAAACGCCTTGGGAGACAGCTTATGGTAGAAAAATGAACATTCAATTCACAGGCAACAGCTCTGATGGACATTCCTGCACTGTGTTGCACTGCGTGAGGCAAATGGTGATCACACCAGATACTGAGTGGTTTCTGGACCCCCCAATCGGGTGAAACTGCACATTTTTGAGTGGCCTTTTATTGTGGCCAGTCTAAGGCACACCTGTGCAACACCCATGCTGTCTGATCAGCATCTTGTTATGCCACACCTGTGAGGTGGATGGATTATCTCGGCAAAGGAGAAGTGCTCACTAACACACATTTTGACAGATTTGTGAACAATATTTGAGAGAAATAGGCCTTTTGTGTACATAGAGAAAGTCTAGAGTTCAGCTCATGATGAATGGGAGCAAAAACAAAAGTGTTGCGTTTATAATTTTGTTCAGTGTAAGTATATATAAAGACTTTATATTTCAGTGGGTTTTTACAAAATGTTTATCACTTTATACTGAGTTCATAATAAAAGAGTTTATTTAATATAACTTAGCTAAAGCTGCTGGTGTGTATGGAAGCCCATTTCTGCCAATGTGATGGAGAAAGAATAATCTAAGTCATTATAATAAGAAACTTGCTAAGTTATTATTTTGAGATACAAATTCATCATTTTGAGGAAGTTTCTCATTATAATGACTTAGATTCTTCTTTTTTCATCACATTGGCAGAAATAAGCTTCCATACATATTAAACAAACAGTGCATTTCACAATTAAAGAAGACAAAGTTAACAGAACTTTAGTTGAAGAAAGGTGAGTTTGATTTGTTGGATTTGAACTTTAAATGTTGATAGCTAATAATATTATTTATATTACGTTTTTACTCACACGAGATGAAGCAATAGTGGGAAACTAAAACCATAATATGGGAATAAATCAGGAATTAGTCACAGCCGATGTGATTATTGATTTTATGTTATTAACTGTAACTGTGCACACATGACGCAGTACGCACACAGAATGTATGGTCACATTTCTTGGTGGGTTTAATTTCTTTTATTTTGGTAAATTGTTGAACCTTTCAACTGAAGGAGCTGCATAACTTCCTGTGAGGTGTGTTTTCACCTATGGACAGTAGGTGGCAGCGCTGTGGAATATTTCACAGTATATTTTAATATTCTAATGTATGAGTGTAAAACCAGAGATTAGGATGAATATTGAGCAGATTATTTCCTGTTAATATTGATCAGAGTTTTCCTGATCTTTTTAATCAATTCTCTGTCTGAATTGTTTATTTTTGTTATTAATAATCATAAATACTTAATAGGCTCCTTTTTTAGGAAAATTTGGTTTCTTAAACCCCTTAAAATCAATAACTAGCTAGTTAATATTAACTAGTTTATTAGAATGCATATTTGGGGAATATTAGCTCTTTATTAGTCATTTTAAGTCACATATAAATGCATTATTCTGCATATTCTACAACTACTAGGCCTTTTATTAAGAGTTTTCCCTCAATAACCTCCTAATGACTGCTGGTTGATTGTCAGTGAAGAAGTTGTTGGACATGAATTATGATCTTAATAATCTTTCTCAGTATGAGCCTTATAAGGTGGAACCACAATAATACTCATTGTCCTTTAATAACACTTAATAAATATGGTCTGTTCTTATGTAACAAAACTACAATAGTGTCCAAATGACTCTTAATGACATCTTTCTAACTCAGAATATCTTCCTCATTAACAGGGAGTAACAGATTACATGTGACTGAGTAATCAGGATAAAAAAACAATGTAATCAGATTACAGTTACATGTATTAAAATATGGACTATTACAACAATATTAAAATACATCAGTTTTTCTTTAAAAATACTCTGAGCAGAGGACAAACTGTTGATGATAAAATACTGGTTTCCATTTTATTTCCATTAAATTGTTCTGTTGTCTTATAGGATACATCGATACTTCTTATTGATATTTATTTTCTTTATTTGCATATTTGCTGTTCAAGTAAAACTCTGATACTTGGATTCATTTACCGACTATTTGAACAGGTAATCAGTAACTGTATCAGATTACATTAAAGTAATCCTCCAACCCTGATAAAGTGTTACTCTGTATATATTATATAGCAGTGAGACGTTTACTGAGACTTCAACAATAAATCTCAACCTCGTACTGACTGAAAAGCACTTTAGAAAAAGCTTAAATACTCAGAGAAAGTAAAGAAAATGTGGTGTAAAGTGAAAACTAGCAGCTGACACAATGTTCAGATTCTCAGTGGATCTTTATTGGTTGCAAGCGAGAGCCATCATCAGCATTACACAGATGTGAGTGAGGAGAGGCAGTCTGTCCTCAGTTCTTGGAGCACTTTGAGATAACACACATTAACTGGAGCCAACAACAGGATGTTCATGAGTTCACTGCACGTGTTATTGGACCTTTCTTCTCTTCCTTTCTCCTCCTTAAAGTGCTCCACACAAACATCCCGCTGACAGAAGACACAGGAAGAGGTACAGTATCAACCCCCTCCAGGATCAACTCCTTTATAATGAGTTGACTTGGATTTAGTTTCCCAACAGCTTAAACATTGTGATATCATGGTGGATATATCAGACACATCTATTCATAGCAGCAAAAGCATAATCATACTGAAGAACACATGATAATAAGAGGAATATCCCTCAGAAAGCAGAAAACAACAGGACCCCACTGTGTTTAGTCTGTGATATAGGGGAGGGAGGGAGCTGTTGTACCCCACATTAACCACCAGGGGGCGTCCTCACTCCATTTAAAGGCAGAGCTGTTAGCTGTGTCCCAGTTGTTTACATGGCAGAGAAAAGCTTCACTTACTTTACAAACTCATATTTTTACACTAAACATATGAAAATAAACAAGAACAGCTGAAACTATCAGACAGTTCATTGATTGACAGGAAATTAATCAGCAACTATTTTTAATTTTTAATGTAAAAACATTTCATGGTTCCAGCTTGGTTCCAATTTGCTGCTTGTCCTTTAAATGACTGTAATAATTGAAATAATTGTAATAATTTTGGACTGTTCATTGTGAAGGTGTCACTTTTAGAGAGAACAGGAAGTAAAACACACACACACACACACACACACACATTATTGGTACATTAGAGGCTGATGAATAAAGCAGTAACAGCAGCAGTAATAAATGGTTAATAACACACTATCATATATTAATTAGCAGATATGCACTCAGTGGTACTTTATTAGGAACAGCTGTAAAATCTAATGCAGTCCAATACAACAGCTCAGACATAAATTCTACATTAACAGATCAATAATGTTCAGGTTTGACTGACACTGTCAGAGAGCATTAATGTAAATATATGATTATTATTAAGGTTGTAGTCTGCAGTGTTGTACTGGACGACATCATACTGAGAGCTCACAGTGACGCTGGAACTTACTTCATCAGCTCTTTACCAACTGTTAGTTTACTGAACCCGTAACTCAGCGCTGCCAGGACTCCTTTATCTTTATCCACTCGTCTTTTCATCTCTTTCAGTTTCTGGACCTTCTCTGTGTCTCCTTTCTCCTTAATCTTCTCAATCAGGAAGTCCAAGTGGACAAGAGTGGACAGTGAATCAGTATGCTCCAGTTTGACAACATGCTGGAAGGACTCTTCCAACCACTGATCTTTATCTTTCTGAAGTTCTTCTGTTTTCTTCTTTAGATTTACCAAAATGCTCAAACAGCTCTCTCTTCCTGTCTTGTTCTTTTCATACTTCTCTTTCATTTGTTTCTTGGTCTTCCGAACTCTTCTTGTCTTGTTCACATAGATCCACTCTTCTTTCACATGATCTGATGCAGGACACTTGCATGAAGTACAGCGGCCACCTTTCATGATCCAACATTTTTCTGGACTCGTGGTCATTGTACATCCAGGATAGTGACAGTTCTCTTCACAGACTGTACAGCAGACAGCTCCTTCATAAAATGATTTCGACCACTTAAACCACCAGCCGCCTTCGATCTCTTTTCTTTCTTTGTACGTCTCCTCAACTTCTTTAGTGAAGTTCTCATTGTTCTTCATCTCTTGTTCATATTTCTTCAGAGCTTCCTCAGTCTGTTGGATTTCTTTCTGTTTTACTTCAATATACTCAACTCTCTCTTTCAGGTTCTGGATGCAGGCTGTCAGTCTGATTCGTCTCTTCAACACTTCAACAGTTTCTTTCAGGTTCTGAGGTTCAGTTTCTTTCAGGAAGTCAGTGAATTGGCAGATGTGGTTCGCTGTTAGGTCCCATGCATATTTTAAAGCAAACTGAGTTTTCTTTTTTCTCTGCGTGCTCTGGCAGTTGTTGAACAGGAAATAAACCGGCTCATTGTCCTCATCTTTAGCACATTTAATGTTTGCATCTTCTAGAGCTTGAAGAACATTTTCAGGTGGCAGACCATCTGAGTGAGTGATGAGGGCAACAATGTTCTTCTCCACATCTTTTCCAAACAGAGACATCACTGAATCAAAGATGTACCTCAGTCGGTCACTCAGCACCAGACCCACTGCATTGATCTCATGGACTCCGTCCTCTGAGTGGAACAAGTCGAATAATCTTCCTCTGACTTTTTCATCATGTTCAATCCCTCTGGTATCTCCGTATCCAGGAGTATCGATGATGGTCAGAGAGTAGGGCAGAGTTTTATCTTCAAAACCAAAGATCTGATAAACGATCACATCTGATGTCTGACTCTCTGACTGCCTTCTCTTCTTCTCCTCTACGATCTGAAACCAGACATTGTCCTCCCACTTCACTCCCATGGTGTAGTTGACCAGAGTGTTGATCAGAGTAGATTTTCCTGCTCCTGTTTCACCAACAAGTAAAATGGTTCTGTTTGTCTTGTTCAGATTTTTTTCACCAAGAGTCATTCTTCTTATAGTTCCAATCTTCTCTTTCTTTGGTTTCAGCTGGTAGACAGCGGGAGATCCTGATTGGATCAGAGCACTTTTAGAGATGATGTCATTATATTTGTATGAGATGCTCCTGTAGAAAAGTAAAGACACAAATTCAAAACTCACTGAACATAGAATGAAATACATAAAATCACCCTAGTTGCTGTCTTAATAAAACCCTTTTAGTCTCACAGTAAAGCAGTTCAGTGTCTTTATACCACAGACACCAAGAATTCTGCATTATGAATATCTGTCATTAATTCCTGTTAATGAAGATTATAACCAGACTCCTCTGATGCAGCTGTTTATTCTAAATTAATCCATCAGACACAAACTATTTTACCTGGTTGGTTTGAAATCATTTTGAGATTTGGACTAAACAAACATTGTAAAGGTGTCACTTTGGTCAATTCTGATGATATTTCTCATAATTTTCTGAATTTTAACAATCAATTGATTATTGAGAAGATATTCATTAGTTGCAGTTTGATACAAAATACACACACACACACACACACACACACACACACACACACACACACACACACACACACACAGTATGGGTACATTAGAAGCTGATTAATAAAGCAGTAATAGTTAAACTACCGCAGTCATTCAGTCGAACATAAAGCACATTACATCCTGAAATGAAACTCCGCTATCAGCTCACTCACCACCAGGTGATCACTTCAAGTCTGGTTCTTGGTAAACAAGAGGCCATATTTTAATGACAGAAGAGTAAGTGATGAAAAATGGTTTGGTGAAACAGTTTCTATGATTGTTACATCATGTAGTAAAATGTGGTTCTGCACCGTGATACGATTCAGGAATAAAATAAGAAACTGCATAAAAAGGCTGGAAAAGAGGTCATGATGACTGGTTGTAATGAGTAATCTGACATCTATACATGTACACACACAACTGAAATGTTAAACGTAACTATTGAAAAGCACAGTGACCAGGGAGGAGCGAGTATGTAGTTGTCTCAGCTGTCTGTGGGTCAGTATTGATCTCATAATCTGAACCTCTTCTGACTGATTCCACAATGATCCTTACTGCCTGCAGTCAAACAGCAGGTGAGCTAAATATACAAGAACTCACTGATCATGACACAGTGTGTTTATACATTGTTAGACGGGTCGCTTTAGAAAAGAAATCGGGGCAGTGTACCTCTTTCTCCAGGCACCAATACACCACTGATTAATCCATACATGATACTGTAATGTTAGTATTACTCACGTTGCCATGGTAACAGCTTCACAGGAGCTGGAGGATGGAGCAGTTTATTAGTTATCTGGAAGAAAGAAAAACAAGTCAGTAAAATTCACTGTAATTGAATGTAAACAGATATTTGAACCAATATTTTAGTCACATCACCACCTGAACTGAGTTCAGACAGAGACAGATATACAGGATACTGAGAATTACAGCTATGAAACCAACAACAAGGAACTGGTTAAAACCAACTCCACCCTCATCTAACAACTGAAGGTCAAATGTAAACAGCATTTCAGAAATGGAAAGAATAAATTATAGAATCAGACATCAAGAACTGGAATATTTGTAATGATGGAATAACAGCAATTAATGTAATAAACATAGAGTATAAAACAGATTTAATTTACTGTAAGATTATACACTGTTTAATTACACCATAACTATGGTCATTACTGTTTATTTCACAGTGTGACTGTGAGATTATTATTTCTCAACAGAAAACAGATTCACATTTCACAGATGGAGGGATTAGCAACATGTTTCACAGTCAAAAATATTCACATTATACGTTAGAGTAACAAAGGAAATATTATCTGTCTGTCTGGAAGGAAGAAATTCTTCAGAATTGTTGGATTCTTGAAATTCACAACATATTAAACATCATGATAAACAAAATAATCCACAATAAAACAGAAGAACTGTTCAAACACAATGGGCTCTCAATAAAAACCAACTACATGCCTCCGTAACCACAGTATTTATGATTAAATTCATCAATGGACATAATTGTGTCTAATTTAAGATCTTTCTCAGATTATTTCTCACCCAAGGTGTACAGAAAGAAAATACATATATTACATTTTGAATTATCAGTCTTTCCACTCCGTTTGGTTGATTTTGAATATGATAACTTAGTTCATAGTAAAGAAAACCCAACAGCTGGAATCAAGTAACAGACACACATTATCAACACTCGCCAGGTAGTTCACTTTACTCCTTTACTTTTCTCCAACAATCTCCTTTTCTGTCTGGCCTCTGTATAAATATGAAGTAGAATCATAGAGCTCTGGGTGGGTGGGTTATCATGTAAGATAGCATTACCAGTTATTAGTTATATCAAATACACGTTTCCTCATGCATTTATCTGGTGATAATTCCTCATCTTAAGTATTTAATCATTCCCGTTCTTACCTGCTGTTGCTTCAGGAAGCTCTGCTGATGCTGAGGAGACAGAAGGAACAGAGAACAGCTTTATATCAGCTGAGAGGGTGGAGGGTCTGTGCTCACGATTTCACAGGAACAGTATCAGAGACAGGAAGGGAGTTCCTTTCACTTTCAATATGAGCTGTCTGGTGGTAAAGATATTCAGTTTCATTCAAAGCTGCTTTTAGCTGATTTCAATGATTTCAGATAAATGGTGACACTTTTGACAGACGTCAATAAAACAGGCGGTGAAGGGAGGGAGGAAAGTGTGCTTTGATAAGATATGGGAGGTCTTTATTGATGCCAAGTGGTATTAAAGTATTGCAGTAAAATATACATATATATATTAGTCAAAGGTCATCAGAGAATATGCAGTTTCTAGTTAGTGCAGATTCGGAGCCCACTAACTTAGCTAATATTAAAATACACTGTACATGTATATATTACACTATACTAACTGCATAATTTTTGGCCAAAACTATATGGGATTATCATAAAGTCGGCTTTCTGCAAATGGGCAGACTCGTGGGTACACATTGGACCAGTTGCCATACAGATTCCTGGAGGTCAAAGTTTAAGGGATCCCTTTTGAAAATCTATAAAACAAAAGCATAATCATACTGAAGAACACATGATAATAAGAGGAATATCACTCAGAAAGCAGAAAACAACAGGACCCCACTGTGTTTAGTCTGTGATATAGGGGAGGGAGGGAGCTGTTGAACCCCACAATAACCATCAGGGGGTGTCCTCCATTTAACCCTCGAGGCACCTTTAAAATTAACATAGAAGTTTGAACCTGGGGACCCAAAATGGTCCTTCATAAAAGTGTAATAAAAATGTCATATATAAATATTTTTTTTCACTTTCACCACATCAAATCTTTTCAACAACTTCAGACCTAACCATAGACATAACGTTTTTATTATTATTTGTTTATGTTTTTTGTCCTTTTTGTTATAAGATTTCATGGGTATTGGCATGTGCGGGTGTTCAAAGTTCAAGGCATAAACCACTGATTTAAGGTACATTTTACATGCATGTGCTCCACATTTGGCGCACTTTTGTCCAAACCCTTCTGCACTGTGGGCACAACACACTGCCTCTGCTTTCTAGAGGGCCCTGGCTATGGCTCCTCCTCCTCCTCTTCCTCCTCCTGACCATGGACCTGGTCCTGGGTTTGTAGGACCAGGCTGGCTGCAAACAGTCCTCTGGGCAAATGGCAGGGACTCTTCATGTGTGGGAGACCACAGGATTTCCCCATTTAATTGGTCTCCATGGAGAGGTGTCATCATCCATTGCCTCTTCCTCTTCTTCCTCCTCCTCCTCCTCTTCCTCCACTGAGCTGCAGGGCCCTGGCAGGAACCTGGCTGTAGTATAGCCTCCTGCAACCCTGCGTCCTCATATGGGGACATAGTTTTATAGTAAAAAGGAGAAATTGAAAATGCACCCCAAACAAAAGCTCAGGTCTCAGGAGGGTAAAAGCGCTTTGAGTGGTCGGAAGACTAGGAAGGTTTTATACAAGTACAGATCCATTTACCATTTACCATTCCAACTATTCTCACACACTTCTAATATTCACCTGCATAAACACGCTATACCAAGTATCCAATAGGAGAGAGGAAGCTCTCTCTTGATCAAGAAAAAACATAAATAGCTCATTTGGCCTTTGATTTGAATTTCTCTCTCTCATTTCTCTCTCTCTCTCTCTCTCTCTCTCTCTCTATTTCTCTCACACAAACACTTTTATATCTCTCCCAACATACCAAGACCATTTTTATGGTGTTCAGTTTTTTTTATTGCCATGCATTTTGCAAGGTAAGAGAACCAGGCCTCCATTGAAACTTTATGTGATGAAGCTCTAATGGTGCGTTCGTTTTGTCTTGTAATCGCGACTTGCAGCTCCAGAGCGACGTCACATCCGTGTTTGAAAACGAGTAACCGCGGGTTTTTGCGTTCTGTTTGGCACACAACACGACGAGCTTGGTTGCAATAGGCAGTTTGGACGTTTCGTAACGTTTATAGTGATTATCTGGTTTACGGTGCACCCACCGCAGATTGCACATGTTCATTACTTATTACACAATCATATCTCACAGTTTGATATCTGAATATTCCGTTTTGATTAACGTTAACGTTACCGTGGTTACTGCTCTGCTTTCTGCTAAAGACTCGGCATTGTTGTCATAGCAACATGGAGCGTCTCTAGCCAATTTCAGCTGCACAAGCTACAAAATAACTAATTAGGCGTATTTAACACATAATAAGACTGTAGTGACTGCCTATAGGCAACAGTATACAGTGCTGTGTGTACGACTTCTTCATTTGGTTACAACAAAGACAAAAGTGCTTAAAATAGTAAAAAACCACAATGTTTACTACATGTGATGCTCGGAGTAGCCATCACAGTATTCTGTGATTTATACTCTATATATTTACCTGTATAATTATTAACTAGAATAGAAATATGTTTACTTGTGCTTACATTGATTATGCTTACATTGATAAAGGGCTGTTAAGGGAATACTAATAACAGAAATAAAGTAATGAATATTAGATGTTTGTATGATGAGATAGCGGTAAACACGGCCTCCGAGGTCAGTGTCAGGAGCTCGTAAAAACAATGATAGAACACAGGACAGACTCCTTCCAGTCGTGAAAAACAACTTAGGTTTTGGCTACCCCATCAACACCATCCTTGGAGTCAAGATACCAAGAGGACAAGGGGTGGAGATTCTACCATCTTGTGCTATGTGTGTTATCTGCAAAAATATAAGAACTGACTTTGTGAACTGGCAGACCTTGTGCATGTCAGGTTAACCGTAGTTGAACCCAGAGCTCTGTAAACTTTGCACATTCTACTGGTGTTAAGAATAAAGCTGATTATTGAGTAAACTAAATCTTCTCCTATTGCTTCATTAAAAGAACACGTGAGGAATGAGTTTTTGAAATACAGCGATTCCTCAACAATTTGGTGACCCCGACGTGATGAAGACGGAGAAGTGAGACAACTAAGTTTTTCTTCACAACGGATGAGAGGACTGAGTGACAGCAAAACTTCGCGGATCCGTATAAAATAAAGGTAAGCAGAAGCCTGTTATAACAAAATTCTGCGATTGGGCATTGTCAAAACTGTTTTGAAGTCACTTGTCATACTCGTCCTAGGCATAGTGTAAACCAGTATAGTGTACAACATAGGGCACGCTCCCTTAAGGAGGTCGCCAATAGGGAACCTGCTGTGAAAGCGCACGAGCAGGTTAGCCCGAGGGTTGGAGTGCTGTGAAGGGTGAAAGGCCTCCACAAAGCACCAGCGGTTTAAAACCCGCCCCGACCTGCCGCATTATATGGGTGGTGGGTAAAAAGGGGTCTAGACGCCCCAGGTCGCTGGTTCCTGTAAGTACCAGAAGAGGGAACTCCGAGAGGGATAAAAAGGAAAACTCGGACTAGCCCAAGGGTTTCAATCCCTGTGACCGTTAAGAGTCGGCACTAAAACAATTTGTACTAGCGAAAAATTAATGCCGGCGGTACAAATAGCCTGAGTTCATACGATATATTGCTTGTGCAAACATTTGAGCATGACAGCTGAGTGTTTCTTAATGTGAAACTGTTAAAAAGGCTGAATCATTGGGATTGTGTATTGTGTGGGTGGGTCCAGGAGTTAAGACTTTTTCGTGAGATTCTCATGAATCTCGTCTAACGCCTGTTCTGTGGGGAAAACGGGTGGTTGGATACGGGAGACGTGTGTCTAAAAAGTGTGTACAAAGCCTGGGAGAGGACCCCTCGAGTGAGACCGGACTGAAAAGATTATTTCAGCCTAGAAGCTTGTCTCAGTGGGTTAGTTGTACAATACTGACCTCTGAGTCATTCACACCAACCCTGTATGTGTTTTAAAGTTTTTACAATGAGTGTGTTGTACCACGTTTTACAGGTTGTTTTTAAAAACTGGAAAAGGAATTTAATAAAGAGAGTGGGGAGAATGGGGGGGCCTCAGTTAGCGCAGTGGGAAGTAGTCAGGGGACAAATGACTAGTGGATTTCCTAAAGATGAACAAGATAAAATGATGAAAGTACATGATGATACATGGACTTGGCTCCAGGAGCAGGGACATGTACCTGGTAACATGGAGAGGGTGAAATTGTTGCCGTATTTAGCTACCGCAGGGAAGACTGTAGTAGACGAGCTAGAAAAGCAGGACACTAGAGTACAACAGGGCTGGCTGGCCAAGATAAAGTGGAAGAAGACTTCAGAGGAGATAGACAAAGAGAGCTTCAGTACACGCGATGTCATTAGCCTGAGCAGCAATAGGAGCACGGACAAAGACTGTGACCACGACTGTGACCAAGACTGCTCCACCTATGGAGCTAGGACCATGGCCCTTATACCCATACCTCGACAACCCTCCTTATGCCATGGACTCTCGCCGTACACAGACTCAGGCCAATTGGATTTAGAGGGGAACGTCTTTGAAGGGACAGTAAAGCAATTTGAAGAGTTACGGGAGATAATAAAGGGGCAGACAAAGGACCTGGATGAAGTTAAAACATACTGGGAGCAACAGCAGGAGAAGATAGCCCAGTTGAAGGCAGAGGTTAAAAAACAGGAAGAAATAAGATGCCCAGTGTCGGTTATAGAGGATACATTCCCTACAGAGAAGCTGGAACACCAGAAGGGGGGGAGTGAGAGAGAGGAAGATAGGAGAAGTACTGTGGGGACTGACGCAGAGCAGCACAGGGAGCAAAAGCAGCGCGAAGGGGGGGAGAAAAATCAGACAGGGAGTCCAGCAGGACCATTCCAGGCAAAGATAGACAGGAGAATAGCAGAGAGTGGCGGGGGGGGGTACGAAACCGATGAGGAGGAGATCACATATGGAGAGGGGGAAGAAGAAAGGGGGAATACGAGCAATACCTGCAAGTATGTGATGCACAGATGTCAGGGCAGCTAGTCATATACCACAACCAGCCAGAGCAAGATATATCACATATATATATTTGCACATTTTGTTGGATTAAGCATTTATTTAATGTCTATATTTGCACATTGACCAGTATGTTTATTTATTTGACTGTTTTTCATAGTTGTGTTGACCTCTTTATAAAGGTTAAAGGTTACGTTTAAAATAAAAGTATTTAAACTCAGCCTTTTTTTCTCCTGGTCCTCATTTAGAATAGGTTAAAAAAACGAATCGATAATTATCGATATCGACTGATATGAAACACTTATATCGTGATACATTTTTCAGCCATATCGCCCAGCCCTAATAGGGGTCCATCACCCATGCTGTCGGTTTTGATACACAACACACGCTCACATACACAAAAGCACCCATCCCAACATGTTAAAATCGGTCAAAAAAAGGGAAGCGTAGTGCAACTGCCATCACTTGCAATGCCACTCATCGCCAAGAGCAATGGAAATACAGTGTATCAACCATTCTCATTCACAGACATGAATTGCATTTTAGAGAAAATGCCAGCACCCACAGAGGGGGGGCCACAAATGGATGGATAAATTCAGCCAGCTAACAAATGGCTGGGATTTATGTATAACCCTAACCCTAACAACTAGAGAATGAGCGCCGTAAGCTAACTGAAGCTAAGAAAATAACAAAATCAAACACTCAAATGTTACAGCAGCCTACAGCAGAGTCCCAGCAGGGTCAGGTACAGCAGCAGCCGATGGCTCCCCCTGCGCCGGCGTACCCGCATGTGCAGCACATGTATGCTCAACCTCCACGACAGATGGAAAGGGGAGGGTTTAGAGCGGGAGGGCGGGGAAGAGGCATGGCACCACAACAACCCTGTGGTCTATGCTGGATCTGTGGTCAACCAGGTCACTGGGCAAGACACTGCCGAATAGATACACCACCCCAAAATGACTACCCACAACAACCAGGGTATGGTCCACCACAGCAGGGATATGGCCCACCACCACGTGACGTACGTCACCAAGCTCCAAATACTGCTGCAGCCCCTAGAGGACAATACCCCTCCCTAGGTGCCCGCAACGACCATGACTTGTATCCAATCCCTGACTGGGTAGAGTAGGTCCCCATGACCACCAAGAACAATGACGAGGCCCAGGAACCTCTGACATCGGGGAGCCAGGTGCGGTCTCATTCACAGATGCTTTTAGATCAAGACAACACACCGGGCGCTATAGGGCAGTGGGTGGATATCTACTGGGGGTTGGTGCTGCCAGAGACGTCGAAAGGGGGTGGTGTAAATTCATTGTACACAGACTGGAAGCCGTGGTTGCATATGCTGAATCCCTATGCCCCTCCCCCTGATCCTCTCCATATCACATTGTTTTATGATCGGGATGAAACTTGGGTGTATCATGAGGCATTTATGGCCGTGGAGGGTGCGGGGGCTCAGGTGGAGACCAAGTGTTTGTTTGCAGGACCAGAAGGGATAGCGGCTGTAGTAGAACTGAATGATGAGTTGGATGTTTCTGAAAAACCCAATGGGGTGCTTTTTCAGAAAAAGGGGGGTGGGAGACAAGTTCTGACCTATGCAAGCGTCACACTAGATGCAACAGAGAACAGACACCCACCATGCATGAGATATGCTGCAGGGGTCGCAAAAGTTTTGAACAAAACAGCACACATTGTAATGGGACATGCAATACAAACACATAGTGTGGTAGCGTATGTAAACTCACAGGCATTCACCATGACATCACTACGACAGACGAGACTGGAAAGAACTTTAACTGCACCCCACATAACATTCACACATGAAGGCATAAACATGGCAGGCAGAGTTTTTGAAATCCAGAGATTCCTCAACAGTATTCATGGGAAAAGCATTATTAAACGGCCACAGTCTCCAATGAAACTACCCAACAAGGCACTCCTACTCAACAGCAGGAGACTGTGCTTATGGACATCAAATCTCTCAAAGCAGAAAGGTTAGAGCGACACAGGTAAGTCATTGAAGGCATCGCACACATCAGGACGGATCTGGACGCTATCAAGGGGCGACTAACCACTGCTGAAAGCCGTATTAGTGACACAGAGGATGCAACAGCGCAGCTCACATCCAAGGTAACTGATCTGGAAACAAAAGTGAAATCGCTCACTGAGAAGAACGAGGACCTGGAGAATCATCTCATCGGCCTGTCAGAAAACACAGAGGGGAAGGATGCTGAGACTTTCCTGGAGAGGTGGCTCCCGGACGTCCTCGGAGCAGAGATTTTCCCCACACCTGTGAGGATTGAGCGGGCCCACTGCATTCCGACCGGTCCTGTAAAATCTAGGAGCCCAGCCTCACCTCCCAGGCCCCTGATAATGAAGTTTTTAAACTTCAAATACAAAGTTCGTGTGATGAAAGCCGCACAGGAAAAAGGCAAGGTTATGCACGAAAACAGGCAGGTTAAGTTTTTTTCTGACTTTTCAGCTGAAGTGCAACGCCAGAGAAAAGCATATGATACGGTGAAGCAGAGGGAATCCAATACGGTCTGCAGTTTCCTGCTAAGCTCCGCATCACACATGGCGGGAAGAACATTACTTTTCAGACTCCTCAGGATGTACACACGTTCCTCCAGAATAAAAACTAAGAGTGATGCCCAGAGGGAGTTTAATAAATAGATATCTACACAAGGTGACCATAGCCCGGGAGTTTGTGGACACTGATCCTGTTCTGTTTCTCAGCAAGAGCTGCGTATGATGTGACGTTCAAGGTACTCCTGGAAAACTTGTTTTCAGAAACTATATTTCGTTTACTCCTGTCAATCTGTGTTTATCACCTTCTGAAGATAATACATTAGGGATGGTAACGAGGAGATGGCCAGGGTGGACTATGAAAAGACGAAAGGTTGTCACTAACTGACTACTTCAGGTGTTAAGGTAACTAATCCGCACCAGTTTAGTTCTCTGTTTGTGTATCTAAGTGTAAGAGTCTGTTACATGTTAAGTACACCCAGATTGTACAAAATAGTCATTTTATAGTCATTGAGATGTGAGTCACCTGAGAGGACAGTTGAGTAATAGATTATACTATCTAAATAATATAACCTGATTATTTAAGGAGAGTTCTCCTATTTTTTGATAATTGGGTGTTGACAAACTATACTATTCAATGTTAAAAGAATGTTGTCACATACAAAAGGGCCATTAAACAATTGAGACTGATGGTCAGGGATAAATGGTAGCAGAGGTAAGTTAATTTCACGTATAGTAGCTCCTCTGTGTAGGAGCAATAAGAGCCAAGGAAATTGGTATATTAATCTGGTTTTGACTGTAGAATAGAAAGACAGTCAGTAGTTGTTAGTATAAAGTTTTGTTGTTTATGCAGGTTCTTGCAAATGTTCAGTATCTTTTCAATGTTTTTTTTTATTATTCTACCTTGTTTCCTTGCTTTTCCTGTGACTTTGATATTACAAGCGGTGATACAGAAATACAAACTCAGGATTTTCCCCACTAACAGAATGCTCTTTAAATTGCTCCATGACTAGTAACCAATTATGTAAAATATCATCATGGAATGTGGCCTGGGCGGACTGGTGAAATTAAAACAAGTGATGTCTAGGCTTAAACACCTGGGATCAAAAATTGTGTTTCTTCAGGAGACACATTTAAGTTCAGGTGAGGTTATCAGGATAAGAAGGAGATGGCAGGGACAGGTTTTTACTGCTAATTATTCATCCATCCCCTTTCAAATAAATACCACCACTCTGGACCCTGGGGGAAGATTTATCATTCTACAAGGGAATTTATTTGGCCAATATCTTAATTTAGTTAATGTCTACGGCCCTAATAAATACGATCCACAATTTTATAACAACATTTTTCTAACACTTTCATCATTAAGAGGGGAAATTATTATGGGTGGGGACTATAACTGCGCATTGAACCCCAATATTGATCGAAATGGTAATCAAGACTCCTCCCACAATCAATCTAGGAAAGTAATCCTCAACTTTATGGATGAGCTGGGCCTGTGTGATGTCTGGAGGGAATTTAACCCAGATAAGAGAGAATTCTCCTGCTATTCAGCAACTCATAAAACGTTTTCACGACTAGACTTCTTTTTGATTTCTAGGACTTCACTCTCTTATGTTGAGAAATGCTATTACAGTAGCATAATAATTTCTGACCATGCTACAGTGTCTATAGAATACAGTACTTCGAAAGAATTCCGCGGACCTCCCAGATGGAGATTTGATACCAAGTGGCTACTGGACCCAGAGTTTATCCGCTTCATTGACCAACAGATAGAATTGTTCTTCCAGGTCAACTCGTCTGAAACTTTACCCTTAGTTAGATGGGAAGCTTTTAAAGCTCATATCAGAGGGCAAATAATTAGCTATTCCAGTTTTAAATCTAAACAATTCAAAAACAAAATGTTGGAAATTGAAAAAGAAATTAAATCATTAGAAAGTGAAATCATAATTAAGAAAAAGTATACAAAACAGTTTTCTCGATAGGCTTGAGTTCCCCACTCTTTCCCCTGAGGACCAAGAAATCCTGGACAGGCCAGTGGAGCTTTCAGAGTTACAGGAGGCCCTCGCGTGCATGAAGGGGGGGAAAGCGGCGGGCCCTGATGGGCTCCCCATCGATTTTTACAAAACCTTTAGAGATAAGCTGCTTCCTCCTCTTTTAAATATGTTTGAAGAGGCATTCAGAGCCAACTCCTTGCCACCTTCTCTTTCCAGAGCCCTTATTACGAACATCCTGAAACCTGGTAGACCGCCATTTAAATGTGACTCCTACCGACCCATATCACTCTTGAACTCAGATACTAAACTCATAGCTAAAACCATAGCACTAAGGCTAGAACAATACCTGCCAGATCTTATACATGTAGATTAAAACTTAAAAAAATTATATCTGATATTATATCTGTCAAACTGCCTGTTTGCCCTCGGGTATTTATCCTAGGACTAGTTCCAACTGAGTTAGGAGTGTCAGGTGCGAATAAAAAGATTGTCATTTTGTGCTCACTTCAGGCTAAACACTGTATAGCAACTTCCTGGAAGAGCACTGAGCCTCCCTGAGTTAAACACTGGTTTAAAAGCCTATCCAACATTCTGGCCATGGAGAAACTGACTTATGCCACCAAAGGAAAAATACAGAGCTTTTTTAAGCTATGGGGACAATTCATTGAATTTCTTGAAAGTCACCGATCAAGAAGTTGAATACTTGTAAAGGACAGTGAAGTATATAAGAAAATGTGATATTCAACACAACAGCTACATAAGAATTGCAAGGTAATAATTTCATTTTTATTATCATTCTCCCTCTTCTGTTTTTTTTTTCTCTTCAGTGTTATGTTCTTTTTGTTTTTTCTTTTCTTTTCTTTTCTCTCTAAATATGGGCATGCAATCCCTCATTAATGTATGTGTCAAGTTAATTATGAAAATCCAATAAATATAATTAAAAAAAAATACACCTTACAACAGAGGGGATCATGGCGTTTTAAAAATAAGAATAAAAAACAAATCCTGGCCAAGTTTCATACAATTAGCCTTTAAAATGATATTTTGAGAATCAAACAAACAAAAAGGCAGAATGTACACGTTTGGTCCCCCAAGGTGCCTCGAGGGTTAAACACTGGATGCAAACACTGGTCCGCTCCGGTCTTACGAGCTGCCGTTGTCACATAACTGCCATGTGTCTCTCGTCTTCGTCCCCCGGCGACCAGGAGCACAGGGGCTTGTTGTCGGTGCGGTACCCGATGGAGCACGGGATAGTGAAGGACTGGAACGACATGGAGAGGATCTGGCAGTACGTTTACTCCAAGGAGCAACTGCAGACGTTCTCCGAGGAGGTGAGTGCTCCTCCTCTCACGCAGCACCGTGACGATGAAGGTCGGCAGATCTGACCCGTAACCCTGTTGGTGTCTCACAGCATCCTGTACTGCTGACCGAGGCCCCTCTCAACCCCAGCAAGAACAGGGAGAAGGCTGCGGAGATTTTCTTCGAGAACTTCAACGTTCCCGCTCTCTTCATCTCCATGCAGGCGGTCCTTAGCCTGGGAGTACACAGTCTCTGTGCCTCCTCTTCATCAGCTTCTCCAGTTTTATGTCAACTTCTGCAACTTTTCAGTGGTTTGAGAACCAAAGTGTCACCATTACTGCTGACTTATAGTCGAGTGAGGCTGTGTGCGGTGTACAGTGTGTTACTGTTGTTACACACAGCGTGACAGTCATCTGCTGTACAGTCGATACTGCACCATTATAAAGTCTGTTTGGAGGAAAAACCAACAATAAAACCCTTTTTACTTTATAAACTGCAGATTAATCTACGAGGACTGTAACCAGACACTCAACCTACCTCAAATTTGACAAATTATGATTATTATTATTATTATCATTTATTTCTCAGAAAAACTTTTTACATATTGTGTGTTTACTGTGTATTTATTTCATCTGTTGGACAACTTCACGTGCTGTGGCTCAGGCGGAAGAGCAGGTTGTCCAACTAACAGAAGACTTTACGAGTACATTTCCTGTTTAGCATAAACCCTGTCAGCAGTTCCTTACGCACTCTACCTGCTGTGAACCGGGCTGCTAGCTGATGTTCCTCACTGTCAGTGGACGATTAATTGAGCTCTCCAACCTTTATCGAACACAAACATCCAGACTGATGATGATGATGATGATGATGGTGTGACGATGATGGTGTGACCTCTGTTTCACGCAGGTACGCCACAGGTCGCACC
Source organism: Dicentrarchus labrax (assembly GCF_905237075.1). Taxonomy (NCBI): domain Eukaryota; kingdom Metazoa; phylum Chordata; class Actinopteri; family Moronidae; genus Dicentrarchus; species Dicentrarchus labrax. The sequence goes on along the minus strand of NW_026136710.1, from coordinate 1,114,035 downwards.
ACCGGTGTCGTGTTGGACTCGGGGGACGAGACGTGTCGCGGTACCTCCGCCTGCTGCTGCGCAAGGAAGGCTACAACTTCAACACCTCGGCAGAGTTCGAGGTCGTCCGCACCATCAAAGAAGTAACGGCGCCAGGCGGCAGGCGGGGAGTGTTTTTATTTGACACATGAAGAACTTTATCTAATCCAATGTGTCTCCAACTTTTGCAGAGAGCCTGTTATCTGTCCCTCAACCTGCAAAAGGACGAGACTTTAGAAACAGAGAAGGCTCAGTACGTTCTCCCCGATGGAAGCACTTTAAACGTGAGTCCCTCAGATACTGACGAGGGTTTTGTAAAGATGTTAAAAGGTTGAAAACCTCCCGACCACCAAAAACCCTCTGAACCGCGTCCTCCTTTTCAGATCGGCCCGGCCAGGTTCCGAGCCCCAGAGCTGCTGTTCAGACCCGACCTGATAGGAGACGAGAGCTCGGGGATCCACGAGGTCCTGGCCTACGCCATCCAGAAGTCTGACATGGACCTCAGACGCACGCTGTACTCCACCATAGTATTGTGTGGGGGGATCAAAGGTTGGTGTTAACTTTAGTTTCTGCCAGGGGAGTTAAACCCCCTCCTGCCTCCCATGTAATTCAAACTGGTTGCTATCCTCTCTGTCTCACTGACATTAACACTCTCTGTTCTTTCAGGATTTGGGGAACGACTACTAACTGAAGTGAAGAAGCTGGCACCCAAAGACGTGAAGATCAAGGTGAGTCCAGGTTCTGTGATACGCTGCTGCAGCGGGTCCATATCTGTAGAAATGTGTTTGTGACCTGTGATTGTTTTTCCCGTCCACATTTCTGCTCCCCAGGAGAGGCTCTACTCCACATGGATTGGGTAAGAGTTCAGTTGAGCACCGACCGTGTTTGAGGATGAAATGTGATGTGACAGATAATTTAACTGTCCCGTCTCCCCCTTTTTTTTTTTTTTTCAACTGTTGAAATTTCCATTCCAGACCGAAGATTTAGGTTTTTATTTGATGTCCATTTTGTAGAGTCTTTTTCTGTTTGGGACGTGGATTAGCTCGTACAGAACAAAGGTTTGAAGTGCTACAGGATTATATAGTGCTAGTGTCAGTGAGCAGGTATAAAGAGAACCACTGTATTATAGATCTGGCTGAAACTGCACAGTCACCACCTCGGAGCAAAGTTAATGCGTTTCATTTATCGCCCAACTGGCTGAACTGAAGTCAGCTCTTATGATCTTTTCTGTCATTATTACCAATGAAATGTTTCTACATGAACATGACATCACGTGTTTGTGTTGACGAGGAAGACGTTCGGTCATTTAGTCAGCTTTTGTGTCAGCTGACGGGATTAAAACAAAGTGTAGAAAAATGCCTTGATTTATTATTATTATTATTATTATTAATCCATCGTTGGATTCCACGTTTACAGCAGTCCAGATGCACACTTAAAGGAATTCAATATTTTTCAGCCTGCGTCTCATAATTGACCTTAAGCCCCTCCCCCTTTTGCTCTGCTCCAATAGCAGTTGAGCAAATCTCGGTTAACGTTGAGGCCCCAATACTGTAGGAGGGGGAGTTATTAAGACCCAGGTTGACAAATGCTGCATTTTCCTTTAAGTATTTCTGTGTAACATTCATCTGATATGATAAATGAATATGAATATCTGTCCCCACTTGTCTATTTGAAGCTTTACTCAGATGCATGTCAGTTAGTCGTGTACAGTTAAAGATCTCCGCAGTCGGCCACAGAGACAGGAAGCCGGGCTCTGGAGTCAGAGGGGCCACAGAG
>NW_026136710.1:1087570-1112141 GCF_905237075.1 Dicentrarchus labrax | reverse complement strand
TTAACAACCGTTTGTCTTCAGACAACAATAAATATTTGTCAACGTTGTTAACAGACATCCTCTGGAGACAGACAGACAGACAGACAGGCAGGCAGGCAGGCAGGCAGGCAGGCAGACAGGCAGGCAGGCAGACAGACTGTTTTCTGATTTGAAGGATCTTTTATAAAAATAAAATAAAATCTACACAATTTAAATGTATTCTTCAATAATTCTTCTTCTCCCACAAACTGTTATATAAACTATAAACTTCAATTAAACTTGTTGTGTAATGACACTTCCTGTTCACTTTTCATAATAAAAGTCCCTACGCTGTGCACTTTTAATTTGAAGGATTACTTCCTGTCTGAAGTTCACTTTATTTTCAGATTACACAAACATTCATCTTCTATTCCACGAGTTTGTCTTTAAAGGTTCCCGCCAAATGAAACAATAATAATATGAACATTAATAACTGTTATTAGCCTGCAAGCTAGCTAATACAGCTGCCTTCACCAAACTCTTATGAAAAAATGTGATCTTTTAAACTGCCTTGCTTAAAAGGTCTCAAGTCAGACGGATCAGACCCGAACTACACAGTCCCTCCATCACACCGTCCTCACCTGTAATTCGGCTCCTATATAATCTACAGATAACGTGTGTTCTGTCTGCAGGAGCAGGAAACTCAACGAGCTCACCGGAGCGGCTGTCACCAGACTCCATAGAAAAAAACACCACTATTACAATGACCTGCCGAACAGCCGGTTTCTGAAGCAGGTGGTTTAACTCTCCACTTCCTGCAGATATAATGGGTATTGACTCCACTTAATAATAACTTTTAACAGCAGTCATTCAGAGGTCGTTTCAATATTAGTCTGTATGTAGAATAAGAGAAAAGCTCAAGAAAAAGAGGCGCTCGATTGCAAGAGCAACCGTAACGAAACTCCTTAGAGAAATCGTTAACTTTTAAACTTTCACGCTCAAATGTCAAAAGACAGAGGGACCACAACCAACCGTACATTTTCTGAAGCAGTAATATTCACTGTTCAGTTCGGCCTTAGTAAAGTCTTAAACCGAACGTGCTTCATTCACTAAACTCTCAACTATTTCTCGGTAGTTAAGGTTTTATATTGACCGCTCGGGTTAAAACCAGCCTTTATTCAGAGGTAGTTTTGAACAGGACACAGACAGTTAACACTCACCCTGTGTTCTGTAGCATCGTTAGGTTCGTGTTGATCCGTTTCTGTTGAACAATGTCAGCCTGCTGTCTGCTCCTCCACCTTTCACCCACTTAAAGATCCTCGAGTCAACAGGAAGTTACACATCACACACTCTGATCCACTTCCGGTCTGCAGCCAAAGATTCTCACGGTGGATGAGATGTCCAACTCAGTTTCACAGTGTATAATATAATATACTATAATATAAAGTAAAGTAATATAATATATTATAATATAATATAATATGAAGTAAAGTAATATAATATAATATAATATAAAGTAAAGTAATATAATATAATATAATATGAAGTAAAGTTATATAATATAATATAATATAAAGTAAAGTAAAGTAATATAATATATTATAATATAAAGTAAAGTAATATAATATAATATAATATAATATGAAGTAAAGTTATATAATATAATATAATATAAAGTAAAGTAAAGTAAAGTAATATAATATATTATAATATAAAGTAAAGTAATATAATATAATATAATATAATATAATATGAAGTAAAGTAATATAATATAATATAATATAATATAATATAAAGTAATATAATATAATATAATATAATATGAAGTAAAGTTATATAATATAATATAATATAATATAATATAAAGTAATATAATATAATTTCGGAAGCCCTAAAGGGCCATGTATTCATACATTTTATTTCCTCCATTTTCCCGTGATAAAGAGTTAATTTTCTCGAGATCTCGAGGTAACGAAACTTGGTTAACTGTGGTCAAGCCAGCCGTTACTCCGATCTCAAATCAGCCACGCTTAAATTTACAGCATATTCACTTCCAGTTTTCAAAATAAAGGTATTAAGAACAGTGAGCTATAATTCGAACCTACATTTAAAATAAAATATGTTACATTAAAGTGTTTCATGCGCCCCTGATGAATAAAAAACATATTTAATATCAAGCATTTTACTGGACCAATGTGGAGAAATGCCAAAACAAAAGTTCCATATTTGTATCTCCAAGTGGCATCTTTTCATATATTTGAGGTACAGTAAAAGCAGGTACAAATATGGAATTTTATTGTTGAATTTCTCCAAATTGGTGCAGTAAAAATGCTTGATATTAAGATATTAAGTATACTTGTATTCTTATATGTGTAGAAGTCAAATATAGTATCCATAGCCAGGAATTGTTGAGCAATATGGTTTTACTGTACCTCAAATATATGAAATTATATTAATAATCTTAATGGACTTGTCTCTGTACTTGTATTATTAGATATTAGTGCTGCATTTGACACCATTGACCATAATATTCTTTTACAGAGACTTGAGCATCAAATTGGCATTAAAGGAACCGCACTAAGCTGGTTTAAGTCATACTTATCAGATCGTTCGCAGTTTGTACATGTTAACGATGAATCTTCAATAAATACTACAGTTAGTCACGGAGTTCCACAAGGTTCTGTACTTGGACCAATACTATTTACTTTATATATGCTCCCTTTAGGCAACATTATTAGGAATCACTCCATTAACTTTTCACTGTTATGCAGATGATTCAGTTATATCTATCAATCAAACCCAAAGAAATTAATCAATTATCTAAATTACAAACATGTCTTAAGGACATAAAATCCTGGATGACCTGCAATTTTCTGATGTTAAACTCAGAAAAAAACGAAATTCTTGTTCTTGGCCCCAAAAACCTTAGAGACTCATTGTCTAAAGATATAGTTACTGTAGATGGCATTATCTTGGCCTCTAGCACCACTGTCTTGGAGTTATCTTTGATCAGGATTTGTCATTTAACTCCCACATAAAGCAGACCTCTAGGACCGCCTTCTTTCATTTACGTAATATTACAAAAATTAGACACATCCTATCACAGACAGATGCAGAAAAACTAATCCATGCATTTGTTACTTCAAGGCTGGATTACTGCAACTCTTTATTATCAGGTTGCCCCAATAAGTCCATTAAAACGCTCCAATTAATTCAGAACACTGCAGCACGAGTACTGACAGGAACTAGAAAAAGAGATCACATCTCTCCTGTACTAGCTTCTCTGCATTGGCTCCCTGTAAAATGTAGAATAGAATTTAAAATCCTCCTCCTCACCTATAAAGCTCTTCATGGTCAGGCCCCTTCATATCTTAAAGAGCTCATAGTACCCTATTACCCCTCTAGAACACTACGTTCTCTGAATGCTGGGCTACTTGTGGTTCCTATAGTCTCTAAAAGTAGAACAGGAGCCAGAGCCTTCAGTTACCAAGCTCCTCTCCTGTGGAACCAGCTTCCAGTTGTGGTTCTGGAGGCACACATCCTCTCCACATTCAAGAGTAGGCTTAAGACATTCCTCTTTGATAAAGCTTATAGTTAGGGCTGGATCAGGTGAGTCCTGAACCATCCCTTAGTTATTCTGCTATAGGCCTAGACTATCGGGGGATTTCCCATGGTGCACTGAGCTCCTCCCTTCCTCTCTCTCTTTCTGCACTCATTCATGTCCCATTAATGCATGTTGCTAACTTCACTTCTTCCCCGGAGTTCTTGTGCTTTCTTGTCTCGCAGGTTCTTATCGATCCTGGTGGAGCCTCCTGCCATGGTCCTGCTAGATTGCCATTGCTAATATCACTGATATTATTGTTATTATTATTAAAAGTATTATTATATAATTATTTCATATGGTTACTGTTTTTGCTGTTGTCACTGCTCATCATCATCAGTCACTACTATTAGTGTAGTTGTTGCTGTGCGTCTGTCTGTCTGTCTGTCTGTCTCTCTCTCTCTGTCTCTCTCTCTCTCTCTCTCTCTCGCTCTCTCTCTCTCTCTCTCACCCCAACTGGTCGAGACAGACGACCACCCACCTAGAGCCGGAGGATCTGTCCTAGGTTTCTGCCTTTTAACAGGCAGTGTTTCCTTGCCCTTGTCTCCAAGGTCTTGCTCATGGTGGTACTGTTGGGTCTCTGTAATTAATGTTTTAAAGAGTTCGGTCTAGACCTGCTCTATTTGAAAAGTGTCCTGAGATAACTTCTGTTATGAATTGGCGCTATACAAATAAAATTGAAATTGAAAATTGAAATTGAAATTTAATCTCACAAACTGTGGTCTGCCGTCAGATAGTCATCGACCCATGTGATGAGGGGAGCACTCACCTGCGTGTTCTCCAGTTTGGCCTTCAGTAGTCCAGGCTGGATGGTGTTGAAGGCGCTGGAAAAATCAAAGAACATTATTTGGACTGAGGTGTTGGGTCTGATTAGTGAGGAGTAAGCCTTCTGCAGCAGGTAGATCAGGGCATCAGCAACCCCCACATGGGGCTGATATGCGAACTGCAGGGGGTCTTGCAATGCGCACACTAGTGGTCTGAGGTGTGCCAGGACCAGTCTCACCATGACCTTCATGGACCTGGCACTCTCTGAAGATGCAGACTGAGGTTGAAGAGGTGCTGGAAAACTCCACAGAGCTGGCTGGAACATGCCTTCAGGTCTTCGGTCCTGTAGTAGCTCCGGGTATATAATATATTGTAATATAAGTAACATCCGGATGTAACCCCCAGCAGCCAATCAGAGCGCAGCATTCACACAGATGGTTAGTGATGTATAAAAGCAGGAAGACGCCAGCAGTTTGTCCTCTGTTTGTGGACAAGTTGACAAATATTGAATGTTGTCTGAATTCCAACTGATAATCCCGAAGCAAAGTCTTTATTGATCCCCCAGAGGGTAACTTGGAGCTCCAAACTGCCTCAAACAAACACAGGAACAACTCACTTTTATCAGAGTTACTGAAAGAGATATTAACTATAAAAGAAGAAATAATTACATTAGTAAACAATTATTGATTTAATGTTAAAATAATGTAAAATATCTACCTATGCTTTGGTGAGGAGAAAGTTAAGTTTCATTTAAACTTAAACCGAGTTTGATACTTCAAATGTTCAATGTAATCCATTTAATTTAAAATTCGTTTATAATTCATTAAAAAAAGACTTTTTTTATTACATTTTTATTTTTATTGTTCGTTTTTTTCGACCAGTTCAACATCTGAAACAAATACAAACAAAAACAAACAAATATAAACAAATACCAACAAATACATATATAAAAACTAAATAAGTGAATAAAAATCACAAAGCACTGCAGTAATATAAATGTATGTGTTTTCCTCCCTATTGATCACTATCGATCTGTTATCGATGATCTGGGGCGTGTCCGCGCCGGCCGCCATGTTCTCCTGTGACGTCACCAAACGGGAAGTGAGCTCGTTGTTCTCCCAGACTGCGCTGCGGTGGGCTCGCGGACCAAAACAACTCTCCCGCTCCTCTTCCTCCTCCTCCTCGTCCTCCTCTTCCTCCTCTTCCTCCTCGCGGACCATGGACGGGTGAGCACGAGGAACCTTTCCCGACATTCCCGCCGTTGTGTTTTCTTCCTTCCTTCCTCTCTCGCGTTTCCTTGGTGACTGAACCGCACCTGCGCGAGCCTCTGGCGTCAAACCCCTCGCTCGTGTTTGTTGTTGTTTACTTGTTTACTGAGACATTTTCCCGCCGCAGACATATCTCCGCTCTCCTCTGGGTCCCGCTTTCCCGCTCCGCGCGCGCTGTTTGTCACTCGTGGGTTTTTCCTGGTTTTGTTTTGGTTGAAAGTGTCGCGAGCGAAGAGTGACGATTCAGCGGCGGGATTTCATTGGTTGAAGTCTCGCGATAACCCCCCCCCCAAACACAAACACACACACACACACACACACACACACACACACACAGACACACATTTTCTGAGTCTGTTTTTCTGTTTTAGTCTTTGAAATATATTTAGGACTCGAGCACTGAAAGTGCAAGACCCTATTGTTCCTGTTAAAATTATTATTATTATTATTATTTGGTGCCTGTTTGACCCCGCAACATTCTCAAAATGGAATAAAAATTTGCACAAAATTCAAACGTAGCTAAAATACCGATATGACATTGTCCCCGTGCACGGGCGCCGCCAAACGTCTAAGCCACGCCCCCAGAAACAGCCCCCAAGACACGTAAGGCCCACATGTACGAAAATTGCTACGCATGTGTATGATGATAAAAGAAGCAGAAAAGCCTCTTGGACCCATGCCCCAAAACCCACAGGAAGTCTGATATTTCAATTTTTAATTTTCATCATTTTGTGGTCATTTTGACTTTTTGGGCTTGTATTTGAACGAACTCCTCCTCCTAGGGAATTTATCGGATCTCCTTCAAAATTGGTCAGTATAGTCAAGACATGGTGCTGAATGAACGCTGTTCAATTTGTAACTGTACGTTGAAGGGCGTGTCTGTGGCGTGCCGTCAAAGTTGGCCATTTTGAAGTCTTTGGTCTTGTATTTGAACAAACAAACTCCTAGGGAATTTATCAGATCTGCTTCAAAACTTGACAGTACTCTTGAATAATATTGCTGATTACAAGTTGTGCTATTTATGACTGTACGTTGAAGGGCGTGTCCGTGGCGTGCCGTCAAAGTTGGCCATTTTGAACGAATTTCACACTGTGATGTCATTTTTGGCATTTCAGGGCTTCTATTTTAACTAACTCCTCCTACAGGTTTTATTGGATCTAAATCAAAATTGGTCAGTGCAGTCAGTTTTTTTCGTCCAACATTGTGCCCGTGGCGTGCAAAACACATTGTTGATTATATGTGATCACTGCGGTGAGGGGGCGTGTCTGTAGCGTGGCGGGAAATTTTGATGTACCGCCACAAAACACGAATTTGCTATAACTTGAGTGTACATTGTCCAATCCGCTCCAAACTTCACATGTCTGATAAGAGTCCCGCCCTGAACACATAATGATAGCGCCACCTAGTGGCAACAGGAAGTAAGTGCTGCAATGGCGATTTTGAGCTGATTTACGTGAGATTTTCATGTCGTGGTCCGCACGTGTTACGACGGCACGTGACGCGGCCGCAACACGCCCCGAGTTGCGTGGAGTGCAAGGTCCCGTCCAACGCTGCTTGCAGCTTTAATTTTATATGTCGCCGTTTTTAATTTAAGCGAACACCTTTAACACTTAATTGTTAATAAAAGAATATAAAATAATAAACGGACATTTTTAGTTTCCAAAGTTTCTTCAGTCGGGACTATCTTAACTTAGTATACTAGTAATAGTATTGGTCCAAGTACAGAACCTTGTGGAACTCCATGACTAACTGTAGTATTTATTGAAGATTCATCGTTAACAAACTGCGAGCGATCTGATAAATATGACGTAAACCAGCTTAGGGCAGTTCCTTTAATGCCAATTTGATGCTCAAGTCTCTGTAAAAGAATATCATGGTCAATGGTGTCAAATGCAGCACTAAGATCTAATAATACAAGTACAGAGACAAGTCCATTGTCAGAAGCAGTCAGAAGGTCATTATTAACTTTAACCAGAGCTGTCTCTGTGCTATGATGAACTCTAAATCCTGACTGAAAATCCTCAAATAAACTATTGTTATGTAGAAAGTCACACAACTCTATGGCGACTACTTTCTCCAGAATCTTAGAGAGGAAGGGGAGGTTAGAAATCGGTCTATAGTTGGCTAAAACCCCTGGGTCAAGAGTGGACTTTTTAAGAAGAAGAAGAAGAAATTAGTTCAATCTGACACCAGGCCTTTTATAGGTCACTGATCAATCAATCAATCAATCAGTCAATTAATCGATTGACTGAAAGATAATAAATGAACATTTTGATCAATTAATCGTCTGAACGTGCAGGAACTTTTTTTATTGTATTTTATTATTTTTATTTGTTCACTGTAAACAGAACAATTATAAAATTTCTATATCTATTGATTATTATTTCTGTATCTATTGATTATTATTTCTGTCTGTAGGAATCAGTGTTCACTTCGTCCTTCAGCTGCTCTGCGAACATGAACAACTCCAACCTGTCCACAGGTGAGCTAGCCATTTATAGTCGGGTAAACTCAGGTGTTACTGACAGTCACTGCGTGTGGAAAGGTTCTGCTGCACTAAATGGAACGGAGCCTTTGTGTCATTGAGTGTCACAGAAACGCTGACAGCAGCGTCATTTACTTTTTATCTCATATTTATGACTTTTAGGTTTTAAGTTCAATCAGCACTCATCTTTAATTACTCTGTGTGTGTGTGTGTGTGTGCGTGTGTGTGTGCGTGTGGTGTGTGTGCGTGCGTGCGAGCACAGTGGATGGCACTGATAGGCTGTGTGTTTCTGAGCGCGCTCAGTGCGTCCCGTCTCAGGTCCTTCACCTGCGTCAGCTTCCTGCGGACGTCTCTGAACAGGAAGTACTCGCTCTGGCGCTTCCTTTCGGCCGAGTTAGTAAACTGATAACGCTGAAGGCCAAAAACCAGGTAACTGCTAGCTGCTAACTGCTAGCTGCTCACACATTGACGATGTTCAGTTTCTTAATTATCTGTTTATAAATTCAGTAAAAGCCTTATTGGTAAAAATATATTCTATAAATATATTGATTCTATATTTCTATAAATGTTGTGATTCTGTATTATTTTAGTTAATATCACTGTTATTTGCTGTATTTGTTAATAACTAATAATGAACTTAATGAAACAAAAACTAAACAGAACTGAAAAGTGAAAAAACAGATTTTAATCACATAAAAAGTCCTTATTAATTTTCACAGTTTAGATTTTTGTAAATTGAAAATGTTTTAGACTCATATATTTCTCAATGAATGACACATTATTTAAAGTAATTGTTTAATTAGGGACCAAGCCAGCGACCCTATTGTATATTTGTTTATTATTATTCTTACCTGTTATTATTTTTAGCACTTTCGACTGCATTTTGCCCCCCTGAACATATACGAAGTTGTCAGGCCTGGTGACAAATTTGATATTCTATGCGTCTTTTTTGGGTCGGCCACTAGGTGGCGCTACTATTGAGAAAAGTATTTTGACTTTTTTGTTACTTGGTAACTCCCACATCGTTTGTCACACATTCAAAAAACGTATATCCACGCGTTCGGTGAATGGAGCTGAATCTCTCCATATAGGCCCCGCCCACTTCCGCCTATAATTTTATTTCGTTAGAGCGCGAAATGTCCCTACTTTTTCGTGATCCTCCTACACGCTTTGTCCGATTCACACAACATTTTTCACCTAGCACCTGGGGACTGCCGTGGCAAAAAGAGTAATTTGAACATTTTTGAAATTTCAAACAATAAGCACGCTATAAAATTCAAACTTCCTGTACATTTTTCGTCAAAAAAGGAAGTGGACCATTTCTCCACATTGCTATGTCCGATTGTCACCAAACTCGGGTCCATAGTTCCTCATGTCTTCCTTACGCACCGTGCACAATTTCAGACCATCACCACTAGGTGGCGCTCTTTAAAATGAAGAAGTTTATATCTCCGCATTGGCACGTGTGATTAAAATGAAACTTGGTACGATGCTTGCCCATGGCTCCCTGAGGCTCACCTAAAAAGGAAAAAAAATCTCGCCACTAGGTGGCGCTCTTTTGGCATGAAAAATCACTGTGCACTATGAAATTCACAGGGCACGTGTAGAGCAGTGCCTGAAGCTCACATACCAAAAATCGTGTTTGTCCTGTGTGTAGCGCCCCCTACAGGATAAAAAAAAAGCAGCCCCGGCGCCACGTTTCACCGATATGTACGAAACTCGGTAGGCACGTGTAACATGCCGGGACGTACAAAAAAGCCTCTTGGACCCATACCCCAAACCCCACAGGAAGTCGGCCATTTTGATTTTCACTTTCGGCGAACTTTTCGCGTTGTATTTGAACGAACTCCTCCTAGGGAATTCATTGGATCTACTTCAAAATTTGTGAGTAAACTCAAAAAATGGTTCTGATTAAAAGTTGTGCTATTTGTGCATGTACATTGAAGGGCGTGTCTGTGGCGTGCCGTCAAAGTTGGCCATTTTGAATTCCATGGTCATACAAATTAGATAAAATGTTGAGCTATTTGTGACTGACACACCACGTGCCAGTGACAACTTGTTGAATTCAGCCGATTTGCCATAAAACAGTGCTCATAACTTCAGTGTGCAATGTCCAATCTCCAATAAACTTCATATATTCTGTAACAGTCTCACCCTGAACACGTCCTCATAACTTCAGCGTACGTGGTCCAATCTCAATGAAACTTCACGGGTTTGATAAGAGTCCTGACCTGAACACTTCTACACGTCTGACAATATTCAGACATAGTGATAGCGCCACCTAGTGGCAACAGGAAGTAAGTGCTGCATGGCGATTTTGAGCTGATTTACGTGAGATTTTCATGTTGTGGTTCGCATGTGTTATGACAGCACATGACGTGGTCGCAGCATGCCCCGAGTTGCATGGAGTGCGAGGTCCCGCTCAACGCTGCTTGCAGCTTTAATTAATTATTAGAATAAGAGCTGGTTTATAGTCAACGCACCATTTACATTTTTGATTAATCAAAATTTAAATACAATAATGTAATAGAATTTATCACAGATAAAACAGTTCAGTCTTATTTCTCATTCAGTGAAATATTAACTATATTTGATTGTTTTTTTAATGATGTCATCTTTCCACATTTTAAATGTTTTAGATATTTGTCTTATTTTTTTGTGTAAATCTTTTTTTATTAATATTTTAGGGTTTTTTAGAAATGGCGTCGGAGGAAGCGGCCGTTACCATGGTGAACTACTACACCTCGGCCCCGCCCACCATCAGGAACCAGCCAATCTTCATTCAGTACTCCACCCATCGCGAGCTCAAGACCGACAACCTGACCAATCAGGTGAGGAGCAGCAGCTCGGCCCCGCCCACTTCAAAGCATCGTCATATTTTAATGTGGAGATAAATATATTTTAGGAATGAATGAATTAAATAATAATGGACGACAAAATAAAGAGATCATGTGCTGATATTAATATTTTCTAAATAAAATGACAATAGTTAAAAGTGATTTTATTTCATTAATTTAGGAAATAACATTTTTTTTTATAAATGACAAACATATTTAACCTATTATTAATATAATATTAACATGTAATTGTATGTTGACAGCGGATGGCTCTGCACGCCATCAATGCAGCAGCAGTGCATTCTGGGAACATGGCGTCAGGAGGAGAGGGGCGGGGTTTAGCTCCCAGTCAGAGTCCCGTCCTGAGAATCATTGTGGAGAATTTATTTTACCCGGTGACTCTGGAGGTCCTGCAGCAGGTTGTACCAATGCTTTTATTATCACACTAGTATTATTATTACTTATTATTACTCATTATTACTGTGTTATTACTTATTATTAGTGTTATAACTCATTATCACTGTGTTATTACTCATTATCACTGTTTAATTACTGTGTTATTACTTATTATTCTCATTATTACTGTTATTACTGTGTTATTACTCATTATTACAGTTATTACTCATTATTACTGTTACCTGTACCTCTGGTTTACCGTAGCTGTGGGACCCTCAGTGCTACTGACCCAAACACTCGACTCCACAGATGTATTAATACATAAATATATATACATATACCGACTGATTTCATAGAGTTTTTATATTCAGATATATGGACAGTAGAAAATCCGTGTATCATTCGTTCTTTTCATATTTAATTGAGATTCCAAAATCGGAAAATGAAAAAACGTTTTTTTATTTCCTTATTCGTTTATAAATCTGATACCAAAAAACAAATAACGGTTCATTTTTTGTACTTTCGATTTATTGCTCAGATAAAAAATAGGAAATGAAATAACGGGCCATGGATTGATTTTGATTTTGATATTTAATTTTTCCGCTTTTTATGAACCGGAAGTTATTGTAACTAACGTTAGCCTTCAAAACTGAGGATCAATCGATTAAGGTCACGCTGAACACAGAATCTTCTTACACTCATTTCAGAAATATCGCTGGATATCCATCTGCTGTAGCGTAGTAGAAATCTCTACATGTGTCTTCCAGTTTCAAATAGTCTTAAGAGTACAATCACTGCATGATTGACTTTTTTCAGGCTTTGTGAAATTGCGGCAAACTTCTAAGTGCAACACATGAAGACGACAATAACTTCCGCTTCACACAAATCGGACAAATTAAATATCAAAACCAAAATCGATCTGTGGCCCGTTACTTCATTTCCTATTTTTGATCTGAGCAATAAATCAAAAGTACAAAAAATGAACCGTTATTTGTTTTTTGGTATCAGATTCATAAACGAATAAGGAAATAACAATAACAATTGGTAGAATTTCTTTTTTGTCTCTAGTTACTTCAGTTCACACTCAAAATGTGTGTTGGTGCATAAAATATAAAAATCACACAAAAAGAAAGTAAAGACATAACAGCGGATATAACGCTCAAGAGAGGACAGTATGTAGGCTTACAGTCTGTCTGTCTGTCTGTCTGTGGAGCCCTTACAGTCAAGAAGGCCTCAAGCAGTGAAGCTCTGGCGACCCCTATTGGGGGTCTAACAACCAATCCCTCATTTACTTTTTCTTTTGTCTTCTCGGCTTCCTCCGTCAGCGTCTGGTTGAATGCATAATAAAGTTTTGTTTGTGTCCTCAGATCTTCAGTAAGTTCGGCTCCGTGTTGAAGATCATCACGTTCACCAGAAACAATCAGTTTCAGGCTCTGCTGCAGTTCAGTGACACCGTGCACGCTCATCACGCCAAGGCTGTAAGTCACGTGCACGCTTACACAAACACACACACACACGACTGTCGCTGTGGTCCAATGAGACGGCAGCTGTCTGTCCTCCTGTCTTTCAGTCTCTGGACGGTCAGAACATCTACAATGGCTGCTGCACGTTGAGGATCGACTTCTCCAAACTGAGCGCGCTCAATGTCAAGTACAACAACGACAAGAGCCGAGACTTTACCAGAGCCGACCTCCCGACGGGAGAGCTGGACCCCGCCGCCGCCTTCGGTAACGCCCGCCGCACACGGATCTCAACTGACACACAGCAGAAGATTCAGTCAGGACCGCACGCAGTTTCAGAGGATCTCCCAGAAACAGTTAGCTTAGCACGAGAGCTTAGCACGAGAGCTTAGCTTAGCATTAGAGGTGTCAGTACTTCACTGTGAAAAGTTAGCTAGTAGCTAAAGGTCATTGTTTATTGATCATCTGATCGGCTACAGCTTCCAGTTTGGTAAAGTATAACAATATATATAGGACCAGGTCCTGGTCCTGGTCCTGGTTTATGGGATGTGTATGAAACAGGGTTACTGACTGTGACCTGTGTGTGTTCCAGGTGTGGCTCTCCCTCCGTACGGAGCAGCAGCTTTCCCTCCAACCTTCCACCAACACACAGGTGAGACGCTACCTGAACTCTGTGCTCAGGGTTCAGTAGAAGCATCGTATTCAAGTATTTAAAGTAAAAATAAAGTTATAAAGTAAAACAAGAAAGAACGATATACGTATAACAACATATATACTGTGTGTGTATATATATATATATATTGATACTGCTTATTATAATGATAATATATTAATATTAATTACTGCATCAGTTTTAAATAAAGTTTTATTGTTTCTCTGTTTGTGTTTTTATTCTGTCTTTTAAATAAAGTTTTTCCCGTCCTCAGGTCTGTCGATGGCGGCCGTCCCCGGCTCATTGGTGTCTCCTCCTCGCGTCTCCCTGCAGGTGGCGCCTCCTGCTGTCCACTCGGTGCTGCTGGTGTCCAACCTGAACCCAGAGGTCAGAGGTCACGCACACAGTCACACAGCAACCGACCAATCAGAGCACTGCTAACTTTATTAACACTGTTTGTCTCTGCAGAGCGTCACACCTCACTGCCTCTTCATCCTGTTCGGTAACGTATTGATCATTAATACATTCAGTCATATATATATTGATAGTTAAATCCATATTTGATATATTGATCATTAAATCTATATTTGATATTAATCCTAAATTTATATATGATATATTGATCATCATCATTATTGATGATGGATCTGGAGTCTTTACTGGTTGCAGGTGTTTACGGGGACGTTCAGAGAGTGAAGATCCTCTTCAATAAGAAGGAAAACGCTCTGGTTCAGATGAGCGACGCCACTCAGGCTCAACTCGGTCAGACTCTCATCCATCCATCCATCCATCCATTAATCCATCCATCCATTCATCCATCCATTAATTCATCCATCCATTCATCATCCATTAATTCATCCATCCATTAATTCATCCATTCATCCATCCATCCATTAATTCATCTATTCATCCATCCATCCATTAATCCATCCATCCATTAATTCATCCATCCATTAATCCATCCATCCATTAATTCATCCATCCATTAATTCATCCATCCATTAATTCATCCATTCATTCATCATCCATTAATTCATCCATCCATTAATTCATCCATTCATCCATCCATTAATTCATCTATTCATCCATCCATTAATCCATCCATCCATTAATTCATCCATCCATCCATTAATTCATCCATCCATTAATCCATCCATCCATTAATTCATCCATCCTTCCATTGATTCATTCATCTATTAATTCAACCATCTATTACTTCATCCATCCATCCATTAATTCATCCATCCATTAATTCATCCATCCATTAATTCATTCATCCATTAATTCATTCATCCATTAATCCATCCATCTATTAATTCATCCATCCTTCCATTAATTCATTCACCATTAATTCAGCCATCCATCCATTAATTAATTCATCCATTAATTCAACCATCCGTCCATCTAGTAATTCATCCATCCATCCTAAATTCATCCATCCATTCATTTATTCATCCATCCATTAATTCATCATTCATCAATCCATTAATCCATCCATTAATTCATCCATTCATCACTCCATTAATTCATCAATCCATTAATTCATCCATCCATTAATTTATTCATCCATTCATCAATCCATTAATCCATCCATTAATTCATCCATTCATCAATACATTAATTAATTCATTTATCCATTAATTCATCATTGATATTAGTTATTGATCGTGTGTGACTGTATCTATAGTATATTGATTATATTTCTTCGGGCAGCGATGAGCCACCTGAACGGTCAGCGTCTCCATGGTAACGTGATCCGGGTGATGCTGTCCAAGCACCCGGTGGTGCAGCTTCCTCGTGGGGGGGCGGGGCAGGAAGAACAGGCGCTGACTCGGGACTTCTCAGGCTCCGCCCTCCACCGCTTCAAAAAGCCTGGATCCAAAAACTTTAACAACATCTTCCCTCCGTCGGCGACGCTGCACCTCTCCAACATCCCGTAAGATATCACATATATCTAATCAATATTATTGATTCATACTAAGA
This sequence comes from Dicentrarchus labrax, assembly GCF_905237075.1. NCBI lineage: Eukaryota > Metazoa > Chordata > Actinopteri > Moronidae > Dicentrarchus > Dicentrarchus labrax. The sequence continues at coordinate 1,096,736 of NW_026136710.1, read as the reverse complement.
TATAGCCCAATGTTTATTATCACATATATCTAATCAATAATATTGATTAATACTAAGATATAGCCCAATATTTATTATCACATATATCTATCAATATTATTGATTCATACTAAGATATAGCCCAGTGTTTATTATCACATATATCTAATCAATATTATTGATTCATACTCTGCCTCCGTCCTCGTCGGGTAGCTCCTCCGTCAGCGAGGACGAGCTGAAGGATTTATTCTCCTCCGCTGGATTCACAGTGAAAGCCTTCAAGTTCTTCCAGTGAGTAATCAATTCATCTTTATTGATTATTGATCAGAATACACTGTATCTTTATTGATTATTGATCAATTCAATTCAATTAAATTTTATTTGTATAGCGCCAATTCATAACAGAAGTTATCTCAGGACACTTTTCAAATAGAGCAGGTCTAGACCGAACTCTTTAAAACATTAATTACAGAGACCCAACAGTACCACCATGAGCAAGCACTTGGAGACAAGGGCAAGGAAAAACTGCCTGTTAAAAGGCAGAAACCTAGGACAGATCCTCCGGCTCTAGGTGGGTGGTCGTCTGCCTCGACCAGTTGGGGTGAGAGAGAGAGAGAGAGAGAGGCAGAGAGAGAGAGAGAGAGAGACAGACGGACAGATAGGCGCACAGCAACAACAGTATTGGCAATGGCAATCTAGCAGGACCATGGCAGGAGGCTCCACCAGGATCAACAAGAACCTGCGAGACAAGAAAGCACAAGAACTCCGGGGAAGAAGTGAAGTTAGTAACATGCATTAATGAAACATGAATGAGTGCAGAAAGAGAGAGGAAGGGAGGAGCTCAGTGCACCATGGGAAATCCCCCGATAGTCTAGGCCTATAGCAGCATAACTAAGGGATGGTTCAGGACTCACCTGATCCAGCCCTAACTATAAGCTTTATCAAAGAGGAACGTCTTAAGCCTACTCTTGAATGTGGAGAGGATGTGTGCCTCCAGAACCACAACTGGAAGCTGGTTCCACAGGAGAGGAGCTTGGTAACTGAAGGCTCTGGCTCCTGTTCTACTTTTAGAGACTATAGGAACCACAAGTAGCCCAGCATTCAGAGAACGTAGTGTTCTAGAGGGGTAATAGGGTACTATGAGCTCTTTAAGATATGAAGGGGCCTGACCATGAAGAGCTTTATAGGTGAGGAGGAGGATTTTAAATTCTATTCTACATTTTACAGGGAGCCAATGCAGAGAAGCTAGTACAGGAGAGATGTGATCTCTTTTTCTAGTTCCTGTCAGTACTCGTGCTGCAGCGTTCTGAATTCTGAAGAGCGTTTTAATGGACTTATTGGGGCAACCAGATAATAAAGAGTTGCAGTAATCCAGCCTTGAAGTAACAAATGCATGGATTAGTTTTTCTGCATCTGTCTGTGATAGGATGTGTCTAATTTTTCTAATATTACGTAAATGAAAGAAGGCGGTCCTAGAGGTCTGCTTTATGTGGGAGTTAAATGACAAATCCTGATCAAAGATAACTCCAAGATTCCTGACAGTGGTGCTAGAGGCCAAGTTAATGCCATCTAGAGTAACTATATCTTTAGACAGTGAGTCTCTAAGGTTTTTGGGGCCAAGAACAAGAATTTCGAGTTTAACATCAGAAAATTGCAGCTCATCCAGGATTTTATGTCCTTAAGACATGTTTGTAATTTAGATAATTGATTAATTTCATTGGGCTTGATTGATAGATATAACTACGTATCATCTGCATAACAGTGAAAGTTAATGGAGTGATTCCTAATAATGTTGCCTAAAGGGAGCATATATAAAGTAAATAGTATTGGTCCAAGTACAGAACCTTGTGGAACTCCATGACTAACTGTAGTATTTATTGAAGATTCATCGTTAACATGTACAAACTGCGAACGATCTGATAAATATGACTTAAACCAGCTTAGTGTGGTTCCTTTAATGCCAATTTGATGCTCAAGTCTCTGTAAAAGAATATCATGGTCAATGGTGTCAAATGCAGCACTAATATCTAATAATACAAGTACAGAGACAAGTCCATTGTCAGAAGCAGTCAGAAGGTCATTATTAACTTTAACCAGAGCTGTCTCTGTGCTGTGATGAACTCTAAATCCTGACTGAAAATCCTCAAATAAACTATTGTTATGTAGAAAGTCACACAACTCTTTGGCGACTACTTTCTCCAGAATCTTAGAGAGGAACGGTTAGAAATCGGTCTATAGTTGGCTAAAACCCCTGGGTCAAGAGTGGACTTATTAAGAAGGGGTTTAATTACAGCTACTTTAAAGGACTGTGGTACATATCCTGATAATAAAGAAAGATTAATCATATCCAGTAAAGAAGTGCCAATTAAGGGAACAACTTCTTTAAGCAGCCTAGTTGGGATCGGGTCTAATAGACAGGTTGATGGCTTCGATGAAGAAATGATGGAAGTTAACTGATGAAGATCGATAGCAGAAAAACAGTCTAAATATATATCTACGTTTACAGTGGCAGAAGTCCCTGAACTTGGAGAGCCACTGATAACTGTTGATGGCAGTTGGTGATTAATTTTCTCTCTAATAGTAATAATTTTATTATAGAAGAAGCTCATGAAGTCATTGCTACTTAGGTTTATGGGGATATGTGGCTCAATAGAGCTGTGACTCTCTGTCAGCCTGGCTACAGTGCTGAAGAGGAACCTAGGGTTGTTCTTATTTTCTTCTATTAGTGCTGAGTAATAGGCTCCTCTGGCATTACGGAGGGCCTTTCTATAAGTTTTAAGATTATCTTGCCAATTTGAGCGATATTCTGATAATTTGGAAGAGCGCCATTTCCTTTCAGATTTCCTAGCTATTTGTTTTAACTGGCGGGTTTGGTGGTTATACCAAGGTGCTAGTCTCCTATGTTTTAATAATTTCCTTTTTATAGGAGCGATAGAGTCTAATGTTGATCGTAGTGAGCCTGTAGCACTATCGACAAGATTATCAATTTCAGAGGGACTAAAGTCGTTATAGGACTCTGTTAAATTCAGACATGGCATTGAATTAAACACTGAAGGAATCTCCTCCTTAAATTTAGCTACAGCACTGTCAGATAGACATCTGCTGTAGGAAGTTTTGCCTAATGGCTTATAATCTAATAGTATGAATTCAAAAGTTATTAAATAATGGTCAGATAGGAAAGGATTATGTGGGAAGACTATTAAATGTTCAATATCAATGCCATATGATAAAACAAGGTCAAGAGTGTGATTAAAACAATGAGTTGGTTTATTTACACTCTGACAGAAGCCAATTGAGTCTATTAATGATATAAATGCATTACTAAGGCTGTCATTGTCAACATCCACATGAATATTAAAATCACCTACAATAATTACTTTATCTGATTTAAGGACTAAGCTTGATAGAAACTCTGAGAATTCAGATATAAAATCAGAGTACGGTCCAGGAGCGCGGTACACTATAACAAATAGAACTGGCTGCAGTGTTTTCCAGTTTGGGTGAGAAAGACTAAGAACAAGGCTTTCAAATGAATTATAATTTAGTTTAGGTTTAGGGTCCATTAAAACACTCGAATCATATATGGCTGCCACTCCACCTCCTCGGCCTGTGCCTCGAGGAATGTGAGTATTAATATGACTGGGGGGGGTGGATTCATTTAGGCTAACATACTCCTTGTGGGACAACCAGGTCTCAGTAAGACAAAGTAAATCAATATAATAATCTGATATTAATTCATTCACTAAAACAGCTTTAGAGGACAGAGACCTGATATTTAACAGTCCACATTTCATTCTCTTATTTTGTGCTACTGAGGAGTTGGTTTTAATTTTTATTAGATTTTTATGTTTAACTCCTCTTGTTTTTATTTCTTTAAATAGTTTAGGTGGTCGGGGGACAGACACAGTCTCTATGGGGTTTTGGGTGGGTGACTGTTCTAAAGTAAGCCAGAGAAGTGTGTAAGACAGCAGCTCTGCTTCCTGGTCCTAACTCTGGACTGTCAGGTTTTAGAGATAAACTTCACCATATTTCTAGATAAGAGAGCCGCTCCATCCAAAGTGGGATGGATGCCGTCTCTCCTAATCAGACCAGGTTTTCCCCAAAAAGGCTTCCAGTTATCAATGAAGCCCACATCGTTTGCTGGACACCACCTCGACAGCCAGCGGTGGAATGACGACATGCGGCTATACATGTCATCACTGGTCACATTGGGGAGGGGTCCAGAGAAAACTACGGAGTCCGACATTGTCTTAGCATAATTACACACCGACTCCACATTAATCTTAGTGACCTCCGATTGGCGTAAACGGGTGTCGTTACCGCCGACGTGGATAACAATCTTACTGTATTTACGTTTATATACGATCAGTATACACTGTATCTTTATGGATTATTGATCAGTATACACTGTATCTGTATGGATGATATTGATCAGTATACACTGTATCTTTATGGATGATATTGATCAGTATACACTGTATCTTTATGGATGATATTGATCCTGTATTGACAGTCAGACTGTGGACATATGACGGCCTTTAGCTCGTGTTTCTAGAGTTACGTGTTGTTACGAACACGTTAGGAATTGTTAAAATGTGATATTTCTTAAAGGGAGTTTGGTGCAGGGAGCTTTTAGTTGGATTCAAACTGCTGATATGGATCATTGTTAACGTTTAGTCTCCACTACAGAAACACTAGCTAACTGCTGAAGGCTGATCAGGTTGATTAATGCTTTATAAATGGGAGTATTGATTACTGATCAGGCTGATCAGAATCAAAACCGGCAGTCAGAAAATTGTTCAATTTCATTTCAAACTCTAATAGGAAGGACAGGAAGATGGCGCTGATGCAGCTGGCGTCAGTGGAGGAAGCCATCGAGGCTCTGATCGCTCTGCACGACCACCAGCTGGATCACAACCAGCACCTCCGAGTCTCCTTCTCCAAGTCCACCATCTGACCTCTGCGTCTCCAAGTCTACCATCTGACCTCTGCGTCTCCAAGTCCACCATCTGACCTCTGCGTCTCCCTCTCCACCATCTTTGACCCTCTGCTGGAGCTTTTTGTTTCCATCTGACCCTCTTTATCTGACCTCTGACCTCTGGAGCTGACTATCCAGCCAGACTTCGGGGCCTCTGATTGGCCCGTAGTGGGAAAAAACGGACCAATGGGAGAGCCCCGACACAGCCAAGCTTTCTGTGCCTACAAACACTCTGACATCACAGTGACAGGGGGCGTTGCCATGGTTAAAGAGGTTACAGAGCACATTCCTGAGCGCCCAGTAGCAATGCATTGTGGGCAGTGGAGTCCAACGAGGAGCTGATGTGAGTTGAACTGTTTTTGTCTCAATATTTAAATTAATGTGACACAGAAAAAAATGTTTTTAAAGTAAAAATAATTCCTGTTTTTTCCCAAATGATTGAAAGATTCCATATTTTATTGTCTTTTATTTTGGAAGTTTCTCAGCATGGATAAAAAGAATTGGTCTTGGAAACATCTGGTTATTTATTTTTGATTATTTTTCACTGTAACTTTCTGCAAAAAGCAAAATGAAATCATTTCCTCCTGTTTTCCAAAAGTTTTTACATTTATTTGCCTTTTTCATTGTGTAAATTATAAATTATAAATAATAAATAATAAACTGCCTTTTCATAAAGGTCTGAAAACAAAAATCTGTAAAATTTAACAGAAATTTTTGAAATTTTGCTGGGTTTTTTTTCAGGAACTTTGACTAATTTACTCTGATTTTCATAAAGTTTTTGAATCTTCAGCAACGTGTCTTTCCCACCGGCACCTCATGCTACGGTCTGATTGGCTGAAATTATTATTATTATTATTATTATTGTTATTATTGTTATTATTGTTATTATTGTAGAATTTTAGGTGGCTGTGATCTCAACCTTCTTCTGTGCCTTATTTTTCTGAATTATTCTGCTGGTTTTTGTTTTTTTACGTGGTGTCTGGGTGGCGTTTCGGTGGCGGGTTGCGTCAAACTGACTGGAATTTTTTGTAGACTTTTTTCACTTAGTTAAAAATAATTTTTGTTACACGTCGTATTGTTGGTATATATATTTTGGGAAGGTTTTTTAAATCTTGAATGTATTTATACTGTAGAAGATGAAACAGGTAACGCTTTCGACGTCCCGCCCACCTGTCGTACCTGCGTGTGTGTATTTATACGTGTGTGTGAGCTGAGCTGAGATTGGTTGAAATGTCCCACCTTCTTTTTTTTCTATTAAAATTAATTCAAAGCAGCTTTTGTTTTTACATTATTTTTGCTCCACCGTTAAACAAACACTGAAGTTGATTTTATTTTATTTGTTTGGACTTTTTTTGTTGGAATAATTTTCAGGAAACAAGCCACAAAAAACCCAACAGGAAGCTGCTGATTCCCAGTTTGCCTTCTGACCTCCGACCTCCCGACCAGTTGATTGGGTTCAATGTTTGAACGGGAGGCAGCGGCTGAGCGTTGCTCACTGTGACCCTTCAGGGGCTCCGTACAAAACATTACATTTTTATATTCAGATTTTTAATTTGAAAACAAATTTTTAAATAAGATTTCGAGATTGTGAAGCCTTGAGAAGAAACGGGGGGCGGGGTCAAACCAAAGTTTGCGTGCCTTTTAATTGGCCAACTCATTCTTCCATTGTGACATCACTTCCTGTTTAAATGGCCAGTGTTGTAATGAAACATAATTTAAGGTATAATTCTGTATTTTATGTTTTCATGTCTTCAACCAACAAGTGAAAATATTTTAAATGTTTTTTGTTCCTTTTCGTGACATCACTTCCTGTTTCAGGCCTACAGCGACAACTTCTCAAATAGCCCCGCCCCCATCCACAGGTAGCCCCGCCCATCACACCACACTTCCTGTGATGATGTCATCAATCAGAACCAGAGCGAGTATTGAGTGGGCGGGGCTAATCTCAAATCATTAATTTAAGCCAGAAACTGATCTGGGTCAATCAGAAATTGCTATATTTATCAATGTTATTGATCACAAACTATTTGTAATTTCTTAATAAAAGTCCGTTTATCTACAGCTACTCGTTATGTTACGGTTGTTTACTGATTTGTATTATTATTTGTGTGTTACATACGTGTACACTATAAAACCAGATCAATAATTTAACTCATAAAATAGTTAAAAACCTTCCTGATTAAGCAGCTTTAGTGATTTTAGGGACTGTTTTTGTAGTTGTTTCCACTCAGTGTAATTACTTTATAACAAACACTACATGCTCCGATATAACACAACGTACGAATGTTTGTTAGCTTGTTGTACTTTATTACGAGTATACGACGTCACAATGTTTGTAATAATTATGGATTAATGTGACATGAAGATATGAAAACATAAAACATCCCTTAACTATCTGTATTTTAACTTATTGAAACTCAATAAGTTAAAATATGTCAACAGTTCGCAGCTCGCTGGACTTCCAACCCCAAATTTACTTTGAAGGTCGTTTTTCAACCCGAATGTATCTTTTGTTTCTTTATGCTAATGAATGTAAAGTACTCGTGGTGCATTGTGGGACATTATTATTGTTGTTATTATATGAAATATTTTTAATATCGAACCATTGCATGGGGGGGGGGGGTCTTTTATCTGTGCTTGATTCAGAAACAAAATGTCTGTTGAATTTTGATTTATTCTGAAAGTTTGACAGGAAGTTGTAGCATGAAATCACTGAATAAATAAATCATCTGACAACCAATGGCTGGCCTCTCTGCACCCTCTCAGCCAATCAGATTGTGGCACGTTTTCAACGAACAACACATTAAAGTTCAGCTTTTGAAAGGATAAAACTTTATTGTTCCTGTTGACACAATCCTTCACTGTGATTGGTCGGTTCGCAGACTACAGCAGACTGTAATTAAAAAAACAACAACTATAAACAAATGTGATCCCACTGATCCTATTGGACGACAGTGCCGGGTTCGTCCGACTGAAGCTGATGTCATCAACCGAACCCAATGAGGCTAACAGCTAACAGCAAAGCAACATGGCTTTAAAAAACACACACACACACACATTCTCTCTCTCTCTCTCTCTAACGACTGCAAAACAAAAGGATCTTTTTTTTAATCTTTAAGTTCTTTTTCATTTGGTCCTGTTTACTGTGTTTGTTTACTGTTTACTGCATTTGTTTACTGTTTACTGTGTTGATTTGAGGTTTGAGGTGAAATGTGTCGAACGTTAGAATACTGGAGCTCATCAGTGCTGAATCCTGTTGGAGGAAGCTGAGGGTAAAAGGGTTTTTTCAGGGTTTAAGTTTTATAAAAAAACGTAAAAAAGAAAAACAGATTCTCAAACCAACATGAATTCTCTTCGTTCATTGGCCGAGTCTTTCGGGTTTTGTCACGGTTACCATGGCAACTCAACATTTAATTTCGCTATAGAAGCGCATCCACTAGAGAAAATAACAACAGTTTTGTGATGAAGACTTCCTGTTGTTAATGTGAGTTGGTAACGAGAACACACCGATGTCATTATAATTACACCTTCTTCGTGGTGAGATCCTATTTCAGACTCGGAGCCGAGGGCGGCTGTGATCGGACTGAATTACGTCGTGGAGCAGACTGAGTTCACGTTTCTTCCCGGAGGAACTGGAGAGACATGTTCAAGTACAAATAAACAATGTCATAAACAGATTTTATTTTTCATCCATTTTATAATTCAGATCAACTAAAGATTTTATTTCAGGATGAGATATTGATTCCGTAATGCCAAATTAATAAATATCAGTTATTTTTCCTAATTATTAGATGGTTTGTAAAGATTACGACGTTCAGACGACTGAAATTACAAAAAACTTTTCCACTTTTTTCATCTTCTGAAATTCTGAACTCAACAAAAATCAGCCGAACAGACAGAATTCACTCTCTCTCCTGATTGGCTGATTGTATTCACATTTGTTTTTCACTCACAGATGGGCCAATCAATAGCCTTTATATTGACGATCAATTATACAGGTTGTTATCTGCACTCAACAGAGGAACAAACAGAAACATTTTCTTCTTTTCAGGAAGTAAACAGGAAGTCTCTTCAGCAGACTGAGGAACGAGACAGCAGCTCTCAGGATTTATGATTAAAGCTCCAGTGTCAATTACTGTAATATAACATTATTACTGTAATATATCATTACTGTAATATATCATTACTGTAATATAACAGTATTACTGT
>NW_026136710.1:1077570-1082570 GCF_905237075.1 Dicentrarchus labrax | reverse complement strand
GCAAACCCACCTGAGCGTCTCCAGCTGAAGGTGAGGCGAGGGTACCGACCTCTGATGCCGCTGTCACAGATCCACACCAGCCCGTATTTGGCTCCTTCATAGCCCGGCATCAGGTTATTGATCTTTGGGTTGATTCCAACTTTCTTCCCCCCTGAGAACATGCTAACATTAGCTGCTAACAATCGATAAGGTACGTTTACTACAAGAGGAAACATCAACAGAACAGATGCATTATGGGATCAGGGTTTGCTCACCGATGAATAATCGAGCGTCTACGTTCGGATATTTGCCCAACAACTTTTTACAGACATCAACAGCCGGATCGTCCTGATCCTGAACGCACAGCAAGACCTCGTACTGCAACACAAAGGGGCAGTTAGACTGGGGGTAGTGTGGGGGGGGGCAGTTAGGGTGGTAGGGGGGGCAGTTAGGGGGGTAGGGGGGGCAGTTAGGGATGGAGAGATTCCCCGATTTGAATCGGTGGTCCGAGACAGACGTTTGCGATGCGAGTGCACCGGTAGCTTCAGTGTGCATCCGATGTAACTGCCGGCTAAATGCGCAATGTATCTTTCTTTGCGTGTCTGCCTCGGTAAAACCCACGGTTACATCGATTATTACATAGTTTATCTCCTCTGCACCCGTGTTTTCGAGGCGCCTTAAACGCACCATCACTGTCTTTCTGTGCGGCATCACAGACGCAGTTAGTTAGTAAACAGAAAAAATGAGGGAAGCGACTCAACAGGTGAAGAGGAGATATTAAGCGTTAATTATTAAGCAGGCACTAGTATGGGCATTGCACTATGATGAAGTTATTTTGAAGTTATTTGCACATTGTTGATGTTGGGAAGTTTTATAAGTATTTTGTAAAACATTGTGAAATTACAGACAGAGAACACTATTAGTAAAAGGACCTGAGACAGGACTGTTTGTTTTGTTATTTTTATTAAGAGGCCAAAAAGAAATTGCCCGAATATAATACATTTAGTGTTGTATAAGTAGAGAATGAGATTAAAAACACATAAAAATATTTTTTGTTTATGATTTAGTGTTTATTAGGAATAAAACAATCCTCTGTCTGTACCATATTGAATCACATCTTCTTTTTAAGTTGGATTTATTGGTTTGCTTTATAGAAAACAATCAAGTATCAAATACATTAGAAACCAGATGTGTGTTGGTAAATTCTTTGTATTGTGTTGAATCGTTTGAATCGCATTGTATAAAGTCAAATCGTTGTCAAATCATTAATGAATCGTATCGCATCGTATGGACAGGGGGCTCCACTGTATCGTTAATGTATCGTATCGCTGGCAGCGTATCGAGATGTGTATCGAATCGGCCTCAGTGGTGGGGATTCACATCTCTAGTAAGGGGGGCAGTTAGGGTGGTACTGAGGGCAGTTAGGGTGGTAGGGGGGTAGTTAGGGTGGTACTGAGGGCAGTTAGGGTGGTGGGGGGTAGTTAGGTGGTACTGAGGGCAGTTAGGTGGTAGGGGGTAGTTAGGGTGGTAGTGGGGGTAGTTAGGGGGTAGTTAGGGTGGTAGTGGGGGCAGTTAGGGGTAGTGGGGCAGTTAGGGGGTAGTGGGGGCAGTTAGGGTGGTAGTGGGGGCAGTTAGGGTGGTAGTGGGGGCAGTTAGGGGTAGTGGGGGCAGTTAGGGGGTAGTGGGGGCAGTTAGGGTGGTAGTGGGGGTAGTTAGGGTGGTAGTGGGGGCAGTTAGGGTGGTAGTGGGGGTAGTTAGGGTGGTAGTGGGGCAGTTAGGGGTAGTGGGGGCAGTTAGGGTGGTAGTGGGGGCAGTTAGGGGGTAGTGGGGGTAGTTAGGGTGGTAGTGGGGGCAGTTAGGGGGTAGTGAGGGGGTAGTGGGGGCAGTTAGGGGGCATTTAGGGTCACCTTGGGGTAATCCAGTGTAAAGAACGTCTCCAGGTTGGAGATCAGATTCGGGTCGACGCCCTTCAGCGGCTTCAGCAGAGAAACTCCAGCCAGCTGTGCGAACGGCTGTTTGACCTCTGACCTTTTCTTGTGGAGGTGGAGACGCCTGAAAGAGACAGGAGGTCAGAGGTCAGAGGTCAGGAACATTCTGGGGTTAGCTATCAGGGAGTCTCAGTAAGAGAACCAGTTTAGGATCTGGTCTGAGGTTCCTCATCAGGACGGTGACAGAACGCCAACACCAGCTCGTCCTCCATCAGCTGGTCTCTAATCCCAGTCTGAGACCAGGACCTGGTTCCTTAAAGTCTCCAATCAGATATAAAGCACTAACTATCAGATCAATGTCATTATATGGATGCTTTTACACAGATATTATCCAGGACTTTCTCTTCACAATAAAAGCAGCGCTCAGCTCGCCTTAATGCTTTAAATGTATTGATCATGTGACTGCTGCTTTTACTCATTTTATTCATTCAGAACTTTAGATTTCGCCCCTTTCTGCTACGTGTGAATGATTATTGGTGATTATTGGTGCTGAGGTGTGAACAGCTGCTGACTGTTTGCTTTATGAGTTCATCCTCCAACAGTCCACTTTAATACAAACACACAGGTTAGCAGTTAGCATCCAATGCTCCAGGACAACAGATTATTTCCAGGATGTTTGTAAAGTCAGTGTCAGTCAGTGTGGAACGGATCAATTACCCACTAATATTATTATAAATTACAGCTGATAAATAATCAAAGCAATTGATCGGCTTTATGTTCAATAAAAGTATGTTGGTGAAGTTTTTTCATGAACTTTCCTAGAATAAATAAACATTTGAACTGTTGTTGTTGTAAACATTAGTTAGATTTGATCAGAGTGGTTATTGGTTATTAGTTATTGACAGTGTCGTACTTTATAACAGAACCACTAACAGACTCAGTCTGGAAAGTTCTGGATGCTTTGGACTATAATAATCCCCTGGAGTATTACATAAAGGGATTTAAAACCCTGTGTGTGTATTTGAGGACATTTCTATTCTACATTAACTGTGGGAGTCTGATCAATAAAGGTTCTGATCATCGTAAATCAATTCATACGCTGATAAACAGAAACACGCTGGACTCTGATTCCCAGGTCATATTCTCTGGTATTCAAAGGTTTTCTCTAAATGTCTTCAGTCTGTAAAATAAAGAAAATACAGAAATATAAAGCTTACCGGGGTTTTAGTTTAAATAACAAGCAAATGAATCAAACAATACATTTTACAGTGTGAGGGTTGATATGATCATCGGTACATTGACTCTGAGCTCTCCATAATATATAATAATAATAATAATAATAATAATAATGATAATAATAATAATAATGATGATAATAATAATAATAATGATAATAATAATAATAATGATAATAATAATAATGATAATAATAATAATAATAATGATAATAATAATAATGATGATAATAATAATAATAATAATAATGATAATAATAATAATAATAATAATAATAATAATAATGATAATAATAATAATAATAATAATATAATGATAATAATAATAAAAGATATTAATGATAATAAATAATGATAATAATAATAATAATAATGATAATAATAATAATAATAATAATGATATTAATGATAATAATGATAATAATAATAATAATAATGATAATAATAATAATAATAATGATAATAATAATAATGATAATAATAATAATGATATTAATGATAATAATGATAATAATAAGTTCATTACTCAACAAGAACTGAGAAACACCTGCTACATGAACTGGATAGATGCCGAAGTGAAGGTCGACTCATGATACTTTACCAACCATCTTCATCCGTCCTCATCCTCAGCAGAACCACCGCTGCTCACCAGAACATTAAACCCACTGTTTTATAAAAGTGGTTCTGCGTCAACAGAGGAAACAGGAAACTCCTGCAGCTAACGACCCGAGCTACAGCTGTGAGGATGAATATATGAAGCCACTCCGGCTCCGTTATAAACTTCCCCAGCTGATGATATTAACAGTTAATTACTGAAGTTTCCCAGAAGATCTCCGACTGAGCGACATTAGCTGCTAGCTAACTGGCTAACGGTTAGCTAGCAGCGGAAAACGCCCAACAGACAACCGGTCAGACACGGAGCTTTTAACGGCTATCACACACCCGGAAACCTGCCAGAAAAGCTCCGTTTGTGTTGTTCTTATGTTTAATGTTTTAAGCAACAAAGAATAAAACACATAAATAAAGCAGGAAACAGAGGCGGCGCTCCGCTAGCCGTCAGCTAGCAGGAGCTAGCTTACACATAGATGATGGACATGAAGTGCATCAGCCACAGCACGAAGAACAGCAGGAAGCCGAACACGGCGAGTCCCTGCATGGCGACATCCAGCACGGACATGGCGGTCAGCGGGGGGCAGCCGGGGCGGAGGGCCGGCCGGGGGTCGCTGAGGCTCGGGGTAGAGTGGACCAGCTGACCGGCCTCGGAGTGGGACCAACCGGAGGAGCGGAGAGAGTGAGGCTGATCCTCCAGCCGACAGCGGGGGGCGTCGGGAGACCTGTCCGCGTCAGGCGCTCCGGTGGCGGGGACACAGAGACCGACCTCGGCCTGGTGGGGGTTGGGTCCGGGTCACGGTGCGCGAGCTTCAACGGTTTGACAGTCACCAGACCGACCGACGGTCAGCTGACCAACCGGGGGGGCGCTGTGTAGCAACAGGAACTACGTCACTTCCGGACAACTTCAAAATAAATAAATATTTATTTATTGAAGTTGACTTAAAAGTCCGTTTTCAAATATATTTGTATATAAATGTGGTGAGGGTGTCTGCCTCCAGAACCACAACTGGAAGCTGGTTCCACAGGAGAGGAGCTTGGTAACTGAAGGCTCTGGCTCCTGTTCTACTTTTAGAGACTATAGGAACCACAAGTAGCCCAGCATTCAGAGAACGTAGTGTTCTAGTGGGGTAATAGGGTACTATGAGCTCTTTAAGATATGAAGGGGCCTGACCATGAAGAGCTTTATAGGTGAGGAGGAGGATTTTAAATTCTATTCTACATTTTACAGGGAGCCAATGCAGAGTAG
>NW_026136710.1:1032570-1070070 GCF_905237075.1 Dicentrarchus labrax | reverse complement strand
AAGACAATGCACCCCCCAACATCATAAAGACAGTGCACCCCCCAACATCATAAAGACAGTGCACCCCCCAACAAAAAAAACCCCCAACATCATAAAGACAGTGCACCCCCCAACATCATAAAGACAGTACACCCCCCCCAACATAAAGACATAACCCCCCAACATCATAAAGACAGTGCACCCCCCAACATCATAAAGACAGTACACCCCCCAACATCATAAAGACAGTGCCCCCCCAACATCATAAAGACAGTACACCCCCCAACATCATAAAGACAGTGCACCCCCAACATCATAAAGACAGTACACCCCCCAACATCATAAAGACAGTGCACCCCCCAACATCATAAAGACAGTACACCCCCCCAACATCATAAAGACAGTGCACCCCCCAACATCATAAAGACAGTACACCCCCCCAACATCATAAAGACAGTAACCCCCCCAACATCATAAAGACATACCCCCAACATCATAAAGACAGTGCACCCCCAACATCATAAAGACAGTACACCCCCCAACATCATAAAGACAATGCACCCCCCAACATCATAAAGACAGTGCACCCCCCAACATCATAAAGACAGTGCACCCCCCACAACCCCCCCAACATATAAAGACAGTACCCCCAACATCATAAAGACAGTGCACCCCCAACATCATAAAGACAGTACACCCCCCAACATCATAAAGACAGTGCACCCCCCAACATCATAAAGACAGTACACCCCCCAACATCATAAAGACAGTGCACCCCCCAACATCATAAAGACAGTACACCCCCCAACATCATAAAGACAGTGCCCCCCAACATCATAAAGACAGTGCAACCCCCAACATCATAAAGACAGTGCCCCCCCCAACATCATAAAGACAATGCACCCCCCAACATCATAAAGACAGTGCACCCCCCAACATCATAAAGACAGTGCACCCCCCAACATCATAAAGACAGTACACCCCCCCAACATCATAAAGACAGTGCCCCCCAACATCATAAAGACAGTCCCCCCCAACATCATAAAGACAGTACACCCCCCAACATCATAAAGACAGTACACCCCCCCAACATCATAAAGACAGTGCACCCCCCAACATCATAAAGACAGTGCACCCCCCAACATCATAAAGACAGTGCACCCCCCAACATCATAAAGACAATGCACCCCCCAACATCATAAAGACAGTGCACCCCCCCAACATCATAAAGACAGTACACCCCCCCCAACATCATAAAGACAGTGCCCCCCAACATCATAACCCCCCCCAACATCATAAAGACAGTACACCCCCCCAACATCATAAAGACAGTGCACCCCCAACATCATAAAGACAGTGCACCCCCCAACATCATAAAGACAGTGCACCCCCCAACATCATAAAGACAATGCACCCCCCAACATCATAAAGACAGTACACCCCCCCAACATCATAAAGACAATGCACCCCCAACAACATCATAAAGACAGTACACCCCCCAACATCATAAAGACAGTGCACCCCCCCAACATCATAAAGACAGTACCCCCCCCCAACATCATAAAGACAGTAACCCCCAACAATCATAAAACAGTACCCCCCAACATCATAAAGACAGTACACCCCCCAACATCATAAAGACAGTGCACCCCCAACATCAAATCATAAAAGACAGTACACCCCCCCAACATCATAAAGACAGTATACCACCCCCCAACATCATAAAGACAGTGCACCCCCCAACATCATAAAGACAGTACACCCCCCCAACATCATAAAGACAGTACACCCCCCAACATCATAAAGACAGTGCACCCCCCAACATCATAAAGACAATACACCCCCCAACATCATAAAGACAGTACACCCCCCAACATCATAAAGACAGTACACCCCCCAACATCATAAAGACAGTGCACCCCCCAACATCATAAAGACAGTATACCCCCCCAACATCATAAAGACAGTGCACCCCCCCCCCAACATCATAGCTGCTACAGGAGTGTGAAGGACAAACAGACTCTCTAAAAGTTTCAACCCCCAGACCATCAGACTCTTAAACAGTACAGTATAATCTTTTATATTTTTATTTTTTATATTCTTACTCTTGTACTTGTGTGTTGCCTCAGGGAGTCGGGCAAAGTAAGATTTTCATTGTGCGCACAAACCACTGTGTTTCTTACTGTACTGTACATAATAAACCTCTTGAATCTTGAATTATATTTCGTCTGTGATCAATATTTATTTATGACCGACACTGAAACAAGTGCAGGTAAATGTCAGGAACAGAAACAATGTGAGCGTACCTTCAGGGGATGATGTCAGGGGATGATGTCAGGGGATGATGTCAGGGGATGATGTCAGGGGATGATGTCAGGGGATGAGATCATCAGAGAGGTGTGAGTGTATTTTATCAGATGAACCAACAGTTGAGCTCCAAACTGTCAGAGAATAACATTCAAAGTAACTTTAAGTACACTGAGGACACATTGTTCTGTTGTATTATAGATTACACTCAAATCAATACTTCTTCTCTTGTTTTTATTTACATATTTGGTGTTGAGGTAATCTAAAAGTTACAAAGGAAATCAAGTTACTTAATGTTGTTACACTCAGATTTATGTCATTTATTTTTTCAGAGAGTATTGGTTGCAATAATAATAAATATAATAATAATTATATATGAGGATTGTGTGTTCCTGTACTGTCAATATTAATTATAGTCAACCCAATAACATAACAGAGTAAAATGATAATAAATGCAAACAACAACAAGAAAATCATACAAATATAATAAATCATATTTAGTTTTCTGTCAGCTTTTATATATTTTATATATATTTATTTTGAAGCTCCTGTGACTCCAGTGAATCAACATTTGTGTGTAATAATCAGTTATTATGATTTTAGATCAAAAATAAATAGCATATAAAATCAGAACAATATTTATATATATGTATAATTATTTGTGCTTTTATATACATATTACAGTATTTGCATAAAGAACAAGAATAGAGACAAAAGCAATATTGTTCTAATATCTCTGATTAAAGATAAAGGTTTTCTCAAAAGTTCTCTCAAAGGGAGCATAAATTGCATTTTTTTTTCTTTTATACAACAAAACATTTATCGTCTCTCAATTACCAAAAATAAAATCTACAAGGCTTTGTTAAAAATTATAATAATAATAAAAAGAATTTTAAAAAAGATATGATTATATAAGATTAAAACAAAAAAATAAAACAAATACAGCAAGGCAAAAACCAAAAACAATTAAATGCAAGATTACAAATCAAGGCATCCTGTCTAATTGAGACTCCTCTATACCCGCCACTCTGCACCGCACAGCAGCCTCTATCAGCCCACCAATTCCTTCATATTCATCTGCCAGTAAACCAAAGGCATCCAAGTACTTGTTCAATATCTAAAAACACACCAGTGACGGTGATCTACCTTTCCATTTACAAATGTGTATGTGATATTTGCCTAAAACTATAATTATATTGATTAGATCAGACATTTTTTGGGGGACATTTACATTGTATACCAACATTTGATCCTTATTAAAGGGTGTGATGTTATCTGTTTTACTTTTTAACCAGTCATACATGGATTGCCAAAACTGGGTCACTACCAGACATGAACGACAGAAGCCACATGGCTCCACCTCCAAACCAAATCTTCTTTTTAATGTGTCTGCAGCTGGATAATAACCATTGATCATTTTAAATTGTAATTCTTTTGCTTTTGGGGAGATTGGCCATTTCATATATTTAACATGCTTGTTTTAATATTTATAGCTCTTGTAAGATCATGAAAAATAATTTCTTTAAACTTATTTCATATGACTTTATTGCTGCATTTTTTATTTCCAGTTTGGATTTGTCCAATATCTGGTAAGATTATCCTTACTTCTGAATGTGAAAGTGTGTTTTGAATTTCCTGGATTAAGGGAGCTGGTATTGCATGACATATTTGACTGTATATTCTATAAAAGAACTGTATATCAAATTTTATTTTGAAGGAATCAAGTTTCATGATTGACCCTTGATTATCCATCAGGTCAGCTACAAATATTATTTTCTTGTCATACCAACTTTGTGTAAATAGAGTTTTCTATTTATTGTGGTTGTTCTGTTATTCCATAAGGTGGAGCCATGTGGGATAAAATTATGTGTAAATAACATTTAGTAGTGTAATACTTTCAGATATTCAGATTACACAATTTGGTAATTTCATAATCACATTTTAACAAAAAATCCAAACCTCCCACTTTTTTAAATATATTTTTGGGGATATAAAACCATATGGATTCAGTTTGTGACTGAACATTCCTATCATTGATTGAAGTCTAATGGATTTAATCCTCATTAATGGATTTAATCCTCATTAATTAATGGATTTAATCCTCATTGATTCCAAGTCTAATGGATTTAATCCTCATTAATGGATTTAATCCTCATTAACGGATTTAATCCTCATTAATGGATTTAATCCTCATTAATTAATGGATTTAATCCTCATTAATTAATGGATTTAATCCTCATTAACGGATTTAATCCTCATTAACAGATTTAATCCTCATTAATTAATGGATTTAATCCTCATTAATTAATGGATTTAATCCTTTAACCTATTAATTATGGATTTAATCCTCATTAATTAATGGATTTAAGTCTCATTAATGGATTTAATCCTCAATGGATTTAATCCTCATTAATTAATGGATTTAATCCTCATTAATGGATTTAATCCTCATTAATGGATTTAAGTCTCATTAATGGATTTAATCCTCAATGGATTTAATCCTCATTAATTAATGGATTTAATCCTCATTAATGGATTTAATCCTCATTGATGGATTTAATCCTCATTAATGGATTTAATCCTCATTAACGGATTTAATCCTCATTGATGGATTTAATCCTCATTGATGGATTTAATCCTCATTGATGGATTTAATCCTCATTAACAGATTTAATCCTCATTGATGGATTTAATCCTCATTGATGGATTTAATCCTCATTAATTAATGGATTTAATCATTATTAATGGATTTAATCCTCATTAACAGATTTAATCCTCATTAACAGATTTAATCCTCATTGATGGATTTAATCCTCATTAACAGATTTAATCCTCATTGATGGATTTAATCCTCATTGATGGATTTAATCCTCATTGATGGATTTAATCCTCATTAACGGATTTAATCCTCATTGATGGATTTAATCCTCATTAAAAGATTTAATCCTCATTGATGGATTTAATCCTCATTGATGGATTAATCCATTAATGGTTAATCCTCATTAACAGATTTAATCCTCATTGATGGATTTAATCCTCATTGATGGATTTAATCCTCATTAACGGATTTAATCCTCATTGATGGATTTAATCCTCATTAACAGATTTAATCCTCATTGATGGATTTAATCCTCATTAATTAATGGATTTAATCCTCATTAACAGATTTAATCCTCATTGATGGATTTAATCCTCATTGATGGATTTAATCCTCATTAACGGATTTAATCCTCATTGATGGATTTAATCCTCATTGATGGATTTAATCCTCATTAACAGATTTAATCCTCATTGATGGATTTAATCCTCATTAATTAATGGATTTAATCCTCATTAACAGATTTAATCCTCATTGATGGATTTAATCCTCATTAATGGATTTAATCCTCATTGATGGATTTAATCCTCATTAACAGATTTAATCCTCATTGATGGATTTAATCCTCATTGATGGATTTAATCCTCATTAACGGATTTAATCCTCATTGATGGATTTAATCCTCATTAACAGATTTAATCCTCATTGATGGATTTAATCCTCATTAATTAATGGATTTAATCCTCATTAACAGATTTAATCCTCATTGATGGATTTAATCCTCATTGATGGATTTAATCCTCATTGATGGATTTAATCCTCATTGATGGATTTAATCCTCATTAACAGATTTAATCCTCATTGATGGATTTAATCCTCATTAACAGATTTAATCCTCATTGATGGATTTAATCCTCATTGATGGATTTAATCCTCATTGATGGATTTAATCCTCATTAACGGATTTAATCCTCATTGATGGATTTAATCCTCATTAACAGATTTAATCCTCATTGATGGATTTAATCCTCATTGATGGATTTAATCCTCATTAATGGATTTAATCCTCATTAACAGATTTAATCCTCATTGATGGATTTAATCCTCATTGATGGATTTAATCCTCATTAACGGATTTAATCCTCATTGATGGATTTAATCCTCATTAACAGATTTAATCCTCATTGATGGATTTAATCCTCATTAATTAATGGATTTAATCCTCATTAACAGATTTAATCCTCATTGATGGATTTAATCCTCATTGATGGATTTAATCCTCATTGATGGATTTAATCCTCATTGATGGATTTAATCCTCATTGATGGATTTAATCCTCATTAACAGATTTAATCCTCATTGATGGATTTAATCCTCATTAATGGATTTAATCCTCATTAACAGATTTAATCCTCATTGATGGATTTAATCCTCATTGATGGATTTAATCCTCATTAACAGATTTAATCCTCATTAATGGATTTAATCCTCATTGATGGATTTAATCCTCATTAATTAATGGATTTAATCCTCATTGATGGATTTAATCCTCATTGATGGATTTAATCCTCATTGATGGATTTAATCCTCATTAACAGATTTAATCCTCATTAATGGATTTAATCCTCATTGATGGATTTAATCCTCATTAACGGATTTAATCCTCATTGATGGATTTAATCCTCATTAACAGATTTAATCCTCATTGATGGATTTAATCCTCATTAATTAATGGATTTAATCCTCATTAACAGATTTAATCCTCATTAATGGATTTAATCCTCATTGATGGATTTAATCCTCATTAACAGATTTAATCCTCATTAATGGATTTAATCCTCATTGATGGATTTAATCCTCATTAATAGATTTAATCCTCATTGATGGATTTAATCCTCATTAACAGATTTAATCCTCATTAATGGATTTAATCCTCATTGATGGATTTAATCCTTCCTTGCTTACAGTTCTGACTAATTGTGACTTTTATATATCTATCTATATATATATATATCTATATATATCTATCTATATATATATATATATATATATATATATATATATATATAATTGAGTATGCTTTGTTGATGTTTTGAAGAGCAACAGATAAAGACTGCATGGCTGAAGCAGCTTTGGACAGAAGATCTCTAGTTAGCCGATGATTTAATGATTTAATGTAAATTATTACTTTCCCTTAGTTTGTTATCTTTGATTATACTGAAACCCAAGTAGATAAAAGATAAAGGTGATGAACTCTTCAACACATTGTCCTCCTCTTCCTCTTTCAGCCGCTCCCTCCGCCATCTTGCTTCCGGTGTGTCTGCGCAGCGCTGAGTCAGCTGAACCAACCCGGAAGGAAAACAAACTGCAGAGCGCAGACGCAGCAGCAGCCTGAGCTCGCGCAACGGACCCACAAACAAACTGGATTTTGAAATAACTTTTATTTTTGTTTTTGTTTGTGTTGTTTTCGCGGGAAGTCACACGTCTACGTCACCGGACAGGTGTAAACAGCACGAGCCCCACCGGAGCGCGAGAGGCTGCAACGGGGTGACCAACGCGGAAGTTCAGGACGGAAGGAAGGTCTGAATTTAAGATTAAAATATTCAAGTTTTATTAATTTTCTCTTCACAACCGTTGGTTGTACAGGAGCCGTTCTTTGCTCAATCAATAGAACAATATTTACAAAATATTTAGTATTTGTAACTTTTATTAAAAACCTAATTAAAGACCCATAAATCCTCACAATAATGACTGTACAAGTGTTGAAACAGTGAGACAGATGATGGAAACGGTGTTAAAATAAAGATGGAACTGATGTCAGAGACTTTTATTCAGTGTTTTACCTATAAAATATTTCAATAAAACAATAAAAGAGTTCAGAGGATAATAATAATGATAATAATGTAGGAGAATTTCATTATGACCCCTCCTGTTTAGGGTACCATTGGAAGGGTGAGAGGTCACCAAGACTTGAGCCAGGTCACCATGAGCTAGAACAGAGCCAGGTCATATAATAATAATAATAATGATAATAATAATATTCACACATCATCACATACAGGAGACACATTCAGGGTTTGTAGAAGAGGTTTAAAGACCTCCACCTGGAGTCCTGATCAGAGTCTCGCTGCCATAACAATTTCACATTAGAGGACTCACCACTTACTGAATAGTTTGTTAGTTTATAAAATTGTGAGGCCGTGCAGCGTTCCTGTGGCACATTCAGATATTCCAAAATATCATTTTCTGAACAATTACCAATTCCAGATTTTACACAGTCCCTGATTTGTAAGTATTTCCAGAAATGTTGTTTGCCTACGGGTTTAAATTGACACGATAATTCCTCATAAGACACGAATTGTCCATTTTTGTACAGGTCTCCTATAGTACATGCACCACTTGAACGCCACTGCCTCCAATACACTGACGTATTACCAATATGTATGTCAGGATTACACCACAATGAAGCATATATCTGTACATATTGCAACATCTGATACATTTTGTGTACCTTGGCCCACACTTCCTTAGAGTGAACAAGAATTGGATTTATTGTATTACTTTGTTGAGACAGTTGCTCCTTTGGACTAAATGGTAAACATTCTCAATCTCCATCCAATCTATCTTGTTGTCTGTCGTTTTCCAATATTTGGCTAGTTTAGCCATTTCAAAAGATTCAATTCAATTCAACTCAATTTTATTTGTATAGCGCCAATTCATAACAGAAGTTATCTCAGGACACTTTTCAAATAGAGCAGGTCTAGACCGAACTCTTTAAAACATTTTAAGATATCCCATATAACCTTGGATCTGGTAAACCTAATCCCCCTTTCTCCTTGGTGGCGCAGAGTTTACTTAGTTTTATCCTTGCTCTTTTCCCATCCCATAAAAACTGTTTAACTATATCATCATACTCCTTAAAAATGGCAGGCGGTATTGTGATTGGCAGCATCGTTACTAGATAGTTAAATTGAGGAGCTACTATCATTTGAATAATATTGACTTTTCCCCACAGAGTAAGTTTTATCTTTAGCCTCTTCTCCAGATTTGTTTTAATTTTTTTCAACACCGGGTTAAAGTTTAACGAGGGTATCTCCTAGGTCTTGACTGAGTTTAATTCCAAGATACTTCATGCCCTGAGGTACCCACTTAAATTTATGTTTTTCCTCCATGTAGTGGTGGCATGTGGAAGTCATAGTCATAGCCTCGGATTTATTCCAATTAATTATGTAACCTGACAGTTTAGAGTAGGACTGAATAGTATCCATCAAATGTGGTTATCAGGGTCTGTCACTACAGCTAAAATATCATCAGCATATAGCAACAGTTTATGTTCCTGTCCTCCACCCTCTACTCCCTTTATTCTCCCATTGTTCCTGATACTAACAGCCAGTGTCTCTAGACAAATTATAAACAATAGAGGGCTCAAAGAGCAGCCTTGGCGAGTGCCTCTAGACAGGCTGAAAAGGGTGATATAAATCCATTGGTCATTACTGCTGCTTTTGGTTCTTTATATAATGTCTTTACCCATTGAGAGAAATAGGGACCGAATCCAAAATGTGACCAAGTGGAAAAGAGAAAGCTCCATCCCACCTCATCAAAGGCCTTTTCAGCATCTAGGGAAATAGCAGCTGAGGATCTGTTCTTCATAAAGCCTGCTTGGTTGGGATGTATAATATTGGGTAAAACTTGTTGAAGCCAGCACTTTTGTCAGTATTTTAAAGTCCAGATTGAGCAGGCTAATAGGTCTAAAATTAGATGGGTCTGTTATATCTCTGTCTTTCTTTGGAATCAGAGATATAAAAGCTTCATTAAAAGATGGCGACATGTGGCCTCCTGATACACCTTCACCAAGACTGGGGCAAGAATGTCCTCATGTACTCCTTATAATTATATTGATCGAGACAGACGACCACCCACCTAGAGCCGGAGGACCTGTCCTATTCAATTCAATTCAATTCAATTTTATTTGTATAGCGCCAATTCATAACAGAAGTTATCTCAGGACACTTTTCAAATAGAGCAGGTATAGACCGAACTCTTTAACATTAATTACAGAGACCCAACAGTACCACCATGAGAAAGCACTTGGCGACAAGGGCAAGGAAAAACTGCCTGTTAAAAGGCAGAAACCTAGGACAGATCCTCCGGCTCTAGGTGGGTGGTCGTCTGTCTCGACCAGTTGGGGTGAGAGAGAGAGAGAGAGAGAGACAGAGAGAGACAGACAGACAGACAGGTGCACAGCAACAACAGTTCCTAGGTTTCTGCCTTTTAACAGGCAATTTTTCCTTGCCCTTGTCGCCAAGGTCTTGCTCATGGTGGTACTGTTGGGTCTCTGTAAATAATGTTTTAAAGAGTTCGGTCTATGTATAGCCGCATGTCGTCATTCCACCGCTGGCTGTCGAGGTGGTGTCCAGCAAACAAACGATGTGGGCTTCATTGATAACTGGAAGCCTTTTTGGGGAAAACCTGGTCTGATTAGGAGAGACGGCATCCATCCCACTTTGGATGGAGCGGCTCTCTTATCTAGAAATATGGCGAAGTTTATCTCTAAAACCTGACAGTCCAGAGTTGGGACCAGGAAGCAGAGCTGCTGTCTTACACACTTCTCTGCGCTTTCTTTAGAACAGTCACCCACCCAAAACCTCATAGAGACTGTGTCTGTCCCCCGACCACCTAAACTATTTAAAGAAATAAAAACAAGAGGAGTTCAACATAAAAATCTAATAAAAATTAAAACCAACTCCTCAGTAGCACAAAATAAGAGAATGAAATGTGGGCTGTTAAATATCAGGTCTCTGTCCTCTAAAGCTGTTTTAGTGAATGAATTAATATCAGATTATGATATTGATTTACTTTGTCTTACTGAGACCTGGTTGTCCCACGAGGAGTATGTTAGCCTAAATGAATCCACCCCCCCAGTCATATTAATACTCACATTCCTCGAGGCACTGGCCGAGGAGGTGGAGTGGCAGCCATATATGATTCGAGCGTTTTAATGGACCCTAAACCTAAACTAAATTATAATTCATTTGAAAGCCTTGTTCTTAGTCTTTCTCACCCAAACTGGAAAACACTGCAGCCAGTTCTATTTGTTATAGTGTACCGTGCTCCTGGACCGTACTCTGATTTTATATCTGAATTTTCAGAGTTTCTATCAAGCTTAGTCCTTAAATCAGATAAAGTAATTATTGTAGGTGATTTTAATATTCATGTGGATGTTGACAATGACAGCCTTAGTAATGCATTTATATCATTAATAGACTCAATTGGCTTCTGTCAGAGTGTAAATAAACCAACTCATTGTTTTAATCACACTCTTGACCTTGTTTTATCCTATGGCATTGATATTGAACATTTAATAGTCTTCCCACATAATCCTTTCCTATCTGACCATTATTTAGTAACTTTTGAATTCATACTATTAGATTATAAGCCATTAGGCAAAACTTCCTACAGCAGATGTCTATCTGACAGTGCTGTAGCTAAATTTAAGGAGGAGATTCCTTCAGTGTTTAATTCAATGCCATGTCTGAATTTAACAGAGTCCTATAACAACTTTAGTCCCTCTGAAATTGATAATCTTGTCGATAGTGCTACAGGCTCACTACGATCAACATTAGACTCTATCGCTCCTATAAAAAGGAAATTATTAAAACATAGGAGACTAGCACCTTGGTATAACCACCAAACCCGCCAGTTAAAGCAAATAGCTAGAAAATCTGAAAGGAAATGGCGCTCTTCCAAATTATCAGAATATCGCTCAAATTGGCAAGATGATCTTAAGATTTATTCAATTTTTCAATTTTATTTGTATAGCGCCAATTCATAACAGAAGTTATCTCAGGACACTTTTCAAATAGAGCAGGTCTAGACCGAACTCTTTAACATTAATTACAGAGACCCAACAGTACCACCATGAGCAAGCACTTGGCAACAAGGGCAAGGAAAAACTGCCTGTTAAAAGGCAGAAACCTAGGACAGATCCTCCGGCTCTAGGTGGGTGGTCGTCTGTCTCGACCAGTTGGGGTGAGAGAGAGAGAGAGAGAGAGAGAGAGAGAGAGAGAGAGAGAGCGACAGGCAGACAGACAGGTGCACAGCAACAACAGTATTGGCAATGGCAGTCAAGCAGGACCATGGCAGGAGGCTCCACCAGGATCCATGAGAACCTGCGAGACGAGAAAGCACAAGAACTCCGGGGAAGAAGTGGAGTTAGTAGCATGCATTAAAGGGACATGAATGAGTGCAGAAAGAGAGAGGAAGAGAGTAGCTCAGTGCACCATGGGAAATCCCCCGATAGTCTAGGCCTATAGCAGCATAACTAAGGGATGGTTCAGGACTCACCTTTATAGAAAGGCCCTCCGTAATGCCAGAGGAGCCTATTACTCAGCACTAATAGAAGAAAATAAGAACAACCCTAGGTTCCTCTTCAGCACTGTAGCCAGGCTGACAGAGAGTCACAGCTCTATCGAGCCACATATCCCCATAAACTTAAGTAGCAATGACTTCATGAGCTTCTTCTATAATAAAATTATTACTATTAGAGAAAAAATTAATCACCAACTGCCATCAACAGTTATCAGTGGCTCTCCAAGTTCAGGGACTTCTGTCAATGTAAACTTAGATGTATATTTAGACTGTTTTTCTGCTATCGATCTTCATCAGTTAACTTCAATCATTTCTTCATCGAAGCCATCAACCTGTCTGTTAGACCCGATCCCAACTAGGCTGCTTAAAGAAGTTGTTCCCTTAATTGGCACTTCTTTACTGGATATGATTAATCTTTCTTTATTATCAGGATATGTACCACAGTCCTTTAAAGTAGCTGTAATTAAACCCCTTCTTAAAAAGTCCACTCTTGACCCAGGGGTTTTAGCCAACTATAGACCGATTTCTAACCTCCCGTTCCTCTCTAAGATTCTGGAGAAAGTAGTCGCCAAAGAGTTGTGTGACTTTCTACATAACAATAGTTTATTTGAGGATTTTCAGTCAGGATTTAGAGCTCATCATAGCACAGAGACAGCTCTGGTTAAAGTTAATAATGACCTTCTGACTGCTTCTGACAATGGACTTGTCTCTGTACTTGTATTATTAGATCTTAGTGCTGCATTTGACACCATTGACCATGATATTCTTTTACAGAGACTTGAGCATCAAATTGGCATTAAAGGAACTGCCCTAACCTGGTTTAAGTCATACTTATCAGATCGTTCTCAGTTTGTACATGTTAACGATGAATCCTCCATAAATACTAAAGTTAGTCATGGAGTTCCACAAGGTTCTGTACTTGGACCAATACTATTTACTTTATATATGCTCCCTTTAGGCAACATTATTAGGAATCACTCCATTAACTTTCACTGTTATGCAGATGATACGCAGTTATATCTATCAATCAAACCCAATGAAATTAATCAATTATCTAAATTACAAACATGTCTTAAGGACATAAAATCCTGGATGACCTGCAATTTTCTGATGTTAAACTCAGAAAAAACCGAAATTCTTGTTCTTGGCCCCAAAAACCTTAGAGACTCATTGTCTAAAGATATAGTCACTCTAGATGGCATTAACTTGGCCTCTAGCACCACTGTCAGGAATCTTGGAGTTCTCTTTGATCAGGATTTGTCATTTAACTCCCACATAAAGCAGACCTCTAGGACTGCCTTCTTTCATTTACGTAATATTAGAAAAATTAGACACATACTATCACAGACAGATGCAGAAAAACTAATCCATGCATTTGTTACTTCAAGGCTGGATTACTGCAACTCTTTATTATCAGGTTGCCCCAATAAGTCCATTAAAACGCTCCAATTAATTCAGAACGCTGCAGCACGAGTACTGACAGGAACTAGAAAAAGAGATCACATCTCTCCTGTACTAGCTACTCTGCATTGGCTCCCTATAAAATGTAGAATTGAATTTAAAATACTCCTCCTCACCTATAAAGCTCTTCATGGTCAGGCCCCTTCATATCTTAAAGAGCTCATAGTACCCTATTACCCCACTAGAACACTACGTTCTCTGAATGCTGGGCTACTTGTGGTTCCTATAGTCTCTAAAAGTAGAACAGGAGCCAGAGCCTTCAGTTACCAAGCTCCTCTCCTGTGGAACCAGCTTCCAGTTGTGGTTCGGGAGGCAGACACCCTCACCACATTCAAGAGTAGGCTTAAGACATTCCTCTTTGATAAAGCTTATAGTTAGGGCTGGATCAGGTGAGTCCTGAACCATCCCTTAGTTATGCTGCTATAGGCCTAGACTATCGGGGGATTTCCCATGGTGCACTGAGCTACTCTCTTCCTCTCTCTTTCTGCACTCATTCATGTCCCTTTAATGCATGTTACTAACTCCACTTCTTCCCCGGAGTTCTTGTGCTTTCTCGTCTCGCAGGTTCTCATGGATCCTGGTGGAGCCTCCTGCCATGGTCCTGCTTGACTGCCATTGCCAATACTGTTGTTGCTGTGCACCTGTCTGTCTGTCTGTCTGTCGCTCTCTCTCTCTCTCTCTCTCTCTCTCACCCCAACTGGTCGAGACAGACGACCACCCACCTAGAGCCGGAGGATCTGTCCTAGGTTTCTGCCTTTTAACAGGCAGTGTTTCCTTGCCCTTGTCTCCAAGGTCTTGCTCATGGTGGTACTGTTGGGTCTCTGTAATTAATGTTAAAGAGTTCGGTCTAGACCTGCTCTATTTGAAAAGTGTCCTGAGATAACTTCTGTTATGAATTGGCGCTATACAAATAAAATTGAATTGAATTGAATTGAATATTATTAGTTAATATTAGTTTATATATGAGATATTAATAGTTAATATTAGTTTATATATGATATATTATTAGTTAATATTAGTTAATATATGAGATATTATTAGAGTTAATATTAGTTCATATATGATATATTATTAGTTAATATTAGTTTATATATGAGATATTATTAGTTAATATTAGTTTATATATGAGATATTATTAGTTAATATTAGTTAATATATGAGATATTATTAGAGTTAATATTAGTTCATATATGATATATTATTAGTTAATATTAGTTCATATATGAGATATTATTATCAGAGCTCAAACATCAGATTATCTAAAATCAGCTCTAATATATTTGTAATAATAGTAATAATATAAATGACTTTATATAAACATGTAAACTCTAAAATGAATTGGCTTCACTTTCATAATTGATTAATTAGAAATACTTTTTAACACCTGAACAATAAATAAAGTTAATATTTTTTCATGAATAAATTGTTGAACTAACTCTGGTTTTACAGGGTATCTTAATGATTATTATTATTGATCTCTAATAAAGTAAGAATAAATGTGACCAGTTTAAGTTGAAGTATTTTAATTTATTTGTTGATATTTATGAAAATGTTTCCTTTTATTGAGACTTTCTGTTCAGACGTGTTTCTGAGTGATGAAGAGGAGCCGGGTGCTCGCCGTGCTGGTGGGCGGAGTCTTCATTGTGGCGGTGATGTCACTAAACCGCATGCTGGAGCTGATGCAGGGGGCGGGGCTTAAACAGCGCGGGGAGACACCTGCTGGACAGGTGCACGACGTGAGTCACAGTTACGCCGCCAGACTGAATACAGTCAATGCAATTTCAAAATAAAGTGTCATTTTAACACAAACATTGTTGAGTTGTAGTTTCAGATTCTGTCGACATCAATAATCAATAATCAATAATAATAATAACAATCTTCGTCTGCAGGATTTGTCCCACCTCCAGCAGAAGATTGACAGGTTGGAACATCTCCTTAGCGACAACAACCGCCTGGTTGCTACGCTGCGTGACTCTTTGCTCCAACGCAAAGCACCATGGGAAACAGGAGCAAGGGCCAATGTGAGCTCAGACTCCGCCCACGGACAAACCGACAGGCTGCCCGGCTGCCGATTGGCAGACGAGCCGAAGGACGGGGCTAACGGCGTGCAGGTTGGCTTAACATGCTAAAATCTGTTAGCTTAGCATGCTAATGATGCTAACCTGCACATGTTGGACAGTTAGCATCATTAGCATTAATAGTCAGCCATATGGATATCTCAGTAATATAGGAGTGTTGTTTATGTTGTTGTTGTTTATCAGCTGCTGGATGTTTACGACCTCCTCCCGTTTGATAATCCTGATGGCGGCGCCTGGAAACAAGGTTTTGAGATCCGTTACCAAGGCAACGAGTGGGACGAGCAGCCGCTGGAGCTTTTTCTGGTTCCTCATTCGCACAACGACCCCGGTACTGACATATCCCTACACCTACATATACATATACATATATATATATATATATACACATTTATATATGTTCCTGAATAATGAATTGATGTAATGACATATCTCACTGTGTGTGTGTGTGTGTGTGTGTGTGTGTGTGTGTGTGTGTGTGTGTGTGTGTGTATCAGGCTGGTTGAAGACATTTGACAGTTATTATCAGGATCAGACCAAACACATCCTCAACAACATGCTGATCAAACTGAGTGAAGACAGCAGGTATTAAACACAGCACTGTCATCAATAATACATCCATTATCAATAATACATCCTTTATCAATAATACATCCTTTAGCAATAATATCCATTATCAATAATACATCATTTATCAATAATATCCATTATCAATAATACATCCTTTATCAATAATATCCATTATCAGTAATATCCATTATCAATAATACATCCTTTATCAATAATATCCATTATCAGTAATATCCATTATCAATAATACATCCTTTATCAATAATATCCATTATCAATAATACATCCTTTATCAATAATATCCATTATCAGTAATATCCATTATCAATAATACATCCTTTATCAATAATACATCCTTTATCAATAATATCCATTATCAATAATATCCATTATCAATAATATTTATCAATAATATCCATTATCAATAATACATCCTTTATCAATAATATAACCATTATCAATCATATCCTTTATCAATAATATCCATTATCAATAATACATCCTTTATCAATAATATAATCATTATCAATCATATCCTTTATCAATAATATCCATTATCAATAATACATCCATTATCAATAATATTCTTTATCAATAATATCCATTATCAATGATACATCCTTTATCAATAATATCCATTATCAGTAATATTCATTATCAATAATACATCCATTATCAATAATATCCATTATCAGTAATATTCATTATCAATAATATCCATTATCAATAATACATCCATTATCAATAATATCCATTATCAATAATATCCATTATCAATAAGTGTTTTTATCTGTCTATCAGGAGGAAGATGATTTGGGCAGAAATCAGTTTTTTCTCTAAATGGTGGAACGACATCGACGATCAGAAGAGAGAAATCGTTAAACGGTAAAACTTTTAGTTTTTGTCTCATTTTATTGTCGGAAACAACAAAAACAACAAAAATAAAATGTTTTAATTGTTTATTATCCTTTCTCTGTTTGTATGGAAGCTTTTTACTGCCAGCAGAATAAAACAATAGGATGAAAACTGATCAATAAATGTTCCTGTAAGTGAGCAAAAATATATTAATATATATAATATATTGTATATTATAATATATATATATTAAATATTGATATAATATATTATATATCAATATTTAATATATATTATACATAATATATATAATATATTATGTATAATATATATTAAATAAAAAGTTATAATTAGTTGGGTTAGGGTTACATTACATTGTTGTTATTTTAGTGTTACTATATTCTCCTGCTCTGTGATTGGTCAGTCTGTTGAGGGCGGGGCAGTTGGAGCTGGTGACGGGCGGCTGGGTGATGGCGGACGAAGCGAACTCTCATTACTTCGCTCTGTTGGATCAGCTGATCGAGGGACACCAGTGGATCCAGCGACACCTGGGTTCGTGTTACCTGCACAAGGCATCACTTCCTGCCGCTGTCTTACGTCATCAAACGCCTCATCAACGTTTGTTTGTATGTATGTTTGTTTGTTTGTTTGTTTGTTTGTTGTTCAGGTGTGAAGCCAAGCAGCGGTTGGGCGGTGGATCCGTTTGGCCACTCCCCCTCCATGACCTACCTGCTGAAGGGGGCGGGGCTTCGGGACATGGTCATCCAGCGCGTTCACTACGCTGTCAAGAAGCACTTCGCCAAGCAACAGACGCTGGAGTTTCTATGGCGACAGAGCTGGGGTAGGCGGGGGGGAGACTGTCGATCAGCTGAAGGAACTATTGATTTTAACTAATTGAACCAAATAATCTGAATAATAATAACACTTTATTGCTATTATTGATTGTTTTTATTGATTGTTTTTTTTACTGTGTTCTTTCTGTGAAACAGAGATTAAATTAAATATGGATAACTTTGTGATATTGACGTTTGCTTTCTCTCTAACTCCGCCCACTTCCTGTATGTCAGACTCCTCCTCCCGTAGTGACATCACGTGTCACATGATGCCCTTCTACAGCTACGACGTACCGCACACGTGCGGTCCGAACCCGGCCATCTGTTGTCAGTTTGATTTCCATCGCCTGCCGGGGGGGCGTGTCTCCTGTCCGTGGAGGATACCGCCACAGCCAATCACAGAGCAGAATGTCCAGGAGAGGTAAGCAGGGGGCGGGGCCAAAGATAGACAACAACAAAGACCCTGAGCTGTAGACCCTGTCCCTGATCTATCTGTAGACCCTGTCCCTGAGCTGTAGACCCTGTCCCTGTGTCCTCTCAGAGCTCTCCTCCTGTTGGATCAGTACCGCCAGAAGTCTCGTCTCTTTCATTCTCCGGTTCTTCTCGTTTCGCTCGGTGACGACTTTCGATTTGTGGAGTCGAGCGAGTGGGACGCTCAGTTCAGTAACTACCAGAAACTCTTCGACTACTTCGACCAACACCCGGAGCTCCACGTCAAGGTGAGCACCTGAGAGACCTGCGAGGGGGGCGGGGCCTGATGGCAGGAAATTCCCTTAGTGGTGCATCAACTCTTCTTCTCCTGTCTTTTTTCAGGCTCGTTTCGGGACTCTGTCAGATTACTTCAAAGCCCTTCGTCGCCGTTTGACCGCAGCAGGAACAACTCTGCCGACGCTTCGCGGCGACTTCTTCACGTACTCCGACCGTGACGATCATTACTGGAGCGGATACTTCACCTCCAGACCATTCTACAAACGCCTCGACAGAACACTGGAGGCCACGCTCAGGTACGTTATCTCCTATTTAACCTGACTCAGGTACGTTATCTCCTATTTAACCTGACTCAGGTACGTTATCTCCTATTTAACCTGACTCAGGTACGTTATCTCCTATTTAACCTGACTCAGGTACGTTATCTCCTATTTAACCTGACTCAGGTACGTTATCTCCTATTTAACCTGACTCAGGTACGTTATCTCCTATTTAACCTGACTCAGGTACGTTATCTCCTTATTTTACCTGACTCAGGTACGTTATCTCCTTATTTTACCTGACTCAGGTACGTTATCTCCTTATTTTACCCGGCTCAGTTTCGGTTCAGTGTATTTAATGTCTTTCTTTAATATTATTTAATATTAATGTTAAATTTTTTCTGTTTTATCCAGTTTTAAAAAAACAATTTAAATACAAATTTCTATATGTAATTTGTTTTATTTTCTTTATTTTTGATCTTTTCATGTAAATTTTCTATATTTACATTTTAAATCATCGTTTGTCCTTTTTCACTATAAATATAAATCTTTATATATTTATATTATTTATGTTGTATTTTTGTTCATATTTAAAGATTTTCCTCTTCTCTCTCTGACAGAGCGACAGAAATTCTCTTCAGCCTGACGACGGCTGAAATGCGCCGTTACCGTGGTGATGGTCATCTGGTTGCAGATTTCCCAGCACACCAACACTTCCAGCGCCTGACGACAGGGAGGCGGAGCCTGGCGCTGTTCCAGCACCACGACGGTGTCACCGGCACTGCCCGGGACCCTGTTGTGGTGGACTATGGCACCAGGTGACTACCTTCTGGGAACACCTTAGCCTGTTAGCATGTTGGTGTAATCGAAGGTTAAAGAATAAGATGCTTTTGGTAAGGTGGAAAGAGAGACTCATAGGACAGGACTCCTGTCAGTGGGGGGGGTATATGAGGGCTCCTGTCAGTGGGGGGGGATATATGAGGGCTCCTGTCAGTGGGGGGGATATATATCAGGGCTCCTGTCGGTGTGTGTGTGTGTGTGTGTGTGTGTGGGGGGGGGTATATACCAGGGCTCCTGTCGGTGTGGGGGGTATATCAGGGCTCCTGTCGGTGGGGGGTATATATCAGGGCTCCTGTCTGTGTGGGGGGGGTATATATCAGGGCTCCTGTCGGTGGGGGGGGTATATGAGGGCTCCTGTCGGTGTGGGGGGTATATATCAGGGCTCCTGTCGGTGGGGGGGGTATATATCAGGGCTCCTGTCTGTGTGGGGGGGTATATCAGGGCTCCTGTCGGTGGGGGGTATATGAGGGCTCCTGTCGGTGGGGGGGGGTATATATCAGGGCTCCTGTCGGTGGGGGGGGTATATATCAGGGCTCCTGTCTGTGTGGGGGGGGGTATATCAGGGCTCCTGTCGGTGGGGGGGTATATGAGGGCTCCTGTCGGTGGGGGGTATAAGGGCCCTGTCTGTGTGGGGGGGTATATATCAGGGCTCCTGTCGTGTGGGGGGGGTATATGAGGGCTCCTGTCTGTGTTAAGGTCCTGTCGGTGTGGGGGGGGAGAGGGCCTGTCTGTGTGGGGGGGGTATATATCAGGGCTCCTGTCGGTGGGGGGGTATATATCAGGGCTCCTGTCGGTGTGGGGGGTAGGGCTCCTGTCTGTGTGGGGGGGGTATATATCAGGGCTCCTGTCTGTGTGGGGGGTATATATCAGGGCTCCTGTCGGTGGGGGGTATATATCAGGGCTCCTGTCGGTTGGGGGGTATATATCAGGGCTCCTGTCGGTGGGGAGTATTAACAGAAGGAGTTAAAGGTGTTGAAGCAGCTTAAACTAGCAGGTGTTAGCATACATATACATTAATATTTTTTGTGAAGTGACTTTTGTTAAAATATCACAAAGTTTTAATGAAGTTTTTTTTTAATGATTTATTTTTCATTCTTATTATTTCTTCCCTAATGTCCTTATTATTTTTGCAGATAACAAATCAGTGTTAGCATTGTCTTTAGCGTTAGCGTGTGTTTTGTCTCATTTGTCCCTCCATGCTCTCTGTTGAAGGATGACGTCGCCGCCGGCAACGGTAACAGGTACTGCCTCGCTTAGTGTGAGCAGTTAGCATTAGCCTCCCATCATACCCATTCATTTAGCATTAGCATCTAACATTAATTTCCCATCAGTCCCATTTGATGAGCGTTTCATTAACAGTGTGTTTTACAGTGTAGTTTGTCATTCATTGTTTATGTTTGACGTTTTTGAAGTTGTAAACTTCATTTTAAATAAAGTTTTGATTATAAAACAATGTTTTTTAGGCTTCAGTACGCATGTAAAGTCAGTATGTTTTATAGTGCAGACAATGTAGAAAACCTTAAATCAAACTGTTTTAATAAAGTTCATCAATAAAAATAAAATCAATGTTGGAACAAAACTCTTCCAGAATGACACAAGAAGGAAATGAAAACGTTTGAACTGAAATACATTTTATTTTGCAGATTGTTTCACTCGATCCTGAACCTGCGCCAGGTGCTGCAGAGCTCCGCCCACTGGCTGCTCCTATTGGACAAGAGCCAGTACCACTACGACCAATCAAAACCCTTCCTGAAAATGGTGACCCCTGACCCCATCACCTCTTTTAAAATGATCCTATGTAGTTTATTTCTGTAATTGTTTTATGGCACAGACAGAATTTATAAGTACAACTCATTAAATAATAACGGTTCAATAATGTTATTATTATTATTTATTATTATAATGAGACTGATCTGGAACAATAATATGATGTTGACAGACTTGTAGTCAATGTTTGGTGCTTTAGAATCATTTAATTAATAATGAATTCAATCAGTCAGACAACAGAAACTGTGGACGTTATGGACACGTTGACGGACGGATGATGTGAGTTTCAGGAACATAAATGTATGAAAAATTTACATTTTTAATAACTAAATCTCGGGTTGATGTATTTTCAGGATGATGTCATCTCGGCGCAGGACGCTCTGCCCCAGAAGACGTTGCTCACGCTCAGCGATGAGCCCAGGTGAGGGGGGCAGGGCTTATATAGGGAAGCGGCTGAGGCAGAATAGCTTACTTTATTATTTTCAGTTTACATATTAATACCACAAATACGCTGAGCCACATTTACACCCGAGAACTACTCAGGAACTACTTTTCAAGACGTCTGTGCTTCCACCGTGGTCTACAGACACGTGAAAACCAGGTAAATGTGTTGGAAGTCACAGACTGAATGACAAACAGTCGTCAGTCTCCGTGACGTCCCCCACAGGTCTGTGAAGAGCTCAGTATGGTCGTCGCCATCTTGGATTTCCTCAGGGTCCACAAGGGTCAAATCTTGGACCTTTGCTTTTTATTTGTAGTCACGGTTCCACGAGATTATAAAGTAGAGTTTATCCTTCAATATGCTGATGATACTCTGCTGTTCGCCCTCACTGGTTCCTGAAGAGCCATTGTTCAGCCTCAGTGTTTGTCTCCACTCTGTATGTTTGATTGATTGATATTGAACACTGATCGGTTTCCTTTCAGGTCATTGATCATCTTTAACCCGACAGAGCAGCTCCGTACGTCCGTCATCAGCATCGTCGTCGACTCTCCTGACGCTCGCGTTGTTGATGCACAGACGGGTCAACCGATGACTGCGCAGATCTCTGCGGTGTGGGAGGAGCCAACTCTGGCGTCCGCAGAAGATTTCCAGGTGAAAAACGAATTAGTTCAGTCAATTAAAATATTTCCTGTAAAGTTATTTTTGATCTGTAAAAAAAAAGTTGTTCGTATTCATTTGTATTTCTGTATGATTTATTAGGGACTGAGCCAGTGACCGCTGGAGGTCCCTATTGTTTTTGCTCGATTTCCTATTATTTTTAGCCCCTGTTGACTGCATTTTTGCCCCTCTGAACATATACGAAAACTCAATTTTATTTGGCAAAGTTGTCAGGCCTGGTGAAAATGGGGATATTCTATGCGTCTCTTTCAGGTTGCCCACTAGGTGGCGCTACTATCATAAAAAATGCGTTTAGGCTAATTACTTCTGCACAGTTTGTCGCACATTCAAAAACCTTGTGTCCACGCGTTCAGTGAATAGAGCTGAATCTCCCCATGTAAGCCCAATTTTTTTTTTCTATAGCGCGAAATGTCCATAAACTACTTTTCCGTGTTCCTCCCATGCGCTTTGTCCGATTTGCACAAATTTTTTCACGTAGCATCTGGGGACCATCCTAATAAAAAAGTAATTTAAAGAATTTTGGTATTAAAAAAAAATAAGCACGTTATAAAATTAACACTTCCTGTGGATTTTTCGTCAAAAAAGGAAGTGGACCATTTCTCCACATTGCTATGTCCGATTGTCACCAAACTTGGGTCCATAGTTACTCATGTCTTTGTTAGGCATCGTGCACAATTTCAGGTCATCGCCACTAGGTGTCGCTCTTTAAAATGAAGAAGTTTATATCTCTGCAACGGCACGTGTGATTAAAATGAAACTTGGTATGATGATTCCCCATGGCTCTCTGAGGCTCATTTAAAAAGGACAAAAAAATATGCCACTAGGTGGCGCTCTTTTGGCATGATAAATCACTGTGCGGAGACCGTAATAGTTATCAATATTAAATTCACAGGGCACGTGTAGAGTAGTGCCTGAAGCTCACATACCAAAAATCGTGTTTGTCGTGTTTGTAGCGCCCCCTACAGGATAAAAAGACAGCAGCCCCGGCGCCACGTTTCACTGATATGTACGAAAGGGTACATATCTTGGTAGGCACGTGTAACATGCCGGTACGTACAAAAAAGCCTCTTGGACCCATACCCGAAACCCCACAGGAAGTCGGCCATTTTGATTTTGATTTTCACTTACGCGTTGTATTTGTACGAACTCCTCCTAGGGAATTTATCGGATATGCTTCAAAATTTGTGAGT
The DNA here is from genome assembly GCF_905237075.1 of Dicentrarchus labrax. Taxonomy (NCBI): domain Eukaryota; kingdom Metazoa; phylum Chordata; class Actinopteri; family Moronidae; genus Dicentrarchus; species Dicentrarchus labrax. The sequence goes on along the minus strand of NW_026136710.1, from coordinate 1,045,919 downwards.
ACAGTCATAATACTGTTGTTGCTGTGCACCTGTCTGTCTGTCGCGCTCTCTCTCTCTCTCTCTCTCTCTCTCTCTCTCTCTCTCTCTCACCCCAACTGGTCGAGACAGACGACCACCCACCTAGAGCCGGAGGATCTGTCCTAGGTTTCTGCCTTTTAACAGGCAGTTTTTCCTTGCCCTTGTCGCCAAGTGCTTGCTCATGGTGGTACTGTTGGGTCTCTGTAATTAATGTTAAAGAGTTCGGTCTAGACCTGCTCTATTTGAAAAGTGTCCTGAGATAACTTCTGTTATGAATTGGCGCTATACAAATAAAATTGAATTGAATTGAATTGAATTGAATTGAATAAAATAGTGCTAATTAAAAGTTGTGCTATTTGTGCATGTACATTAAAGGGCGTGTCAGTGGCGTGCCTTCAAAGTTGGCCATTTCGAATTCTGTGGTCATACAAACTGATAGAAAAGTTGAGCTGTGACTTTACATTAAACCGCGTGCCAGTGACAACTTGTCGATTTCAGCAGATTCGCCATAAAACAGTACTCATAACTTCAGTGTGCAATGTCCAATCTCCAATAAACTTCATATATTCTGAAACAGTTTTGCCCTGAACACGTCCTCATAACTTCAGCGTACGTGGTCCAATCTCAATGAAACTTCACGTGTTTGATAACACTCTCACCTTGAACATGTCTACATGACAACATTCAGACATAGTGATAGCGCCACCTACCGGCAACAGGAAGTAAGCGCTGCGTGGCAATTGTGAGCTGATTTACGTGAAATTTCATGTTTTGGTCCCCACGTGTTACGACGGAATGTAGCACGCCCCGAGTTGCGTGGAGTGCGAGGTCCCGCCCAATGCGGCTTGCAGCTTTAATTATATACGTTATTATTATTATTGTTGTTGTTGTTGTTATTAATCAATACTACTAGACTTTTATTTTGGTACATTTACTTGTATGTTTCTTTAACGTTAGCCCCTCCCCTGATCAATGATTGTCCAATCACAGCAGAGTTTTATATTTTCACCTTCAGCTCGACTTCGTGGCTCAACTTCCTCCTCTTTCACTCGTTGTGTATCATGTGACCAAAGCTTCTGTTGGCTCTGCCAACCGGGCTCGCTACACCTTCCATCGCCGTGGCAACCCGCCGACCATCCAAACCGAACACTTCCAGGTGTCCCGCCCGGAAGGACCTGACACTGACGCCCCCCTGTCGCTTAGCAACAAGCACGTCCAAATATGGAGCTCCTCAGAGACCGGCCTGCTGCAGGTCAGACTTCTCATATTAAAAGGAAGTTTTTCCTTGCTGCTAGGTCTAGGTTCCTTGCTAGGTCCTGCAAGGTCTTGCTCATGGTGGTACTGTTGGGTCTCTGTAAATAATGTTATAAAGAGTTCGGTCTAGACCTGCTCTATTTGAAAAGTGTCCTGAGATAACTTCTGTTATGAATGCGCTATACAAATAAAACTGAATTGAATTGAATTGGATAAAATGAAAATTTTAATGAATAAATTAAAGCCAAAATATAATAAAATGATCTATTATTGGTTTAATGTGTGTAATTGTAAAAAATACCAACATATTTAAGGTGTAACACATTGTTATAGAAATGATCAGATAATTTTTTATTATTAGTTATTTTATTAATCCACTTACTGATGAATTAATATTAAGTTAAAGTTAAAATTAACTAATTATTGTTACTGATAAAGTTCATTTGAAGGCTGACTTAGACCTTATTTTGAAATGCAGAAGCTCCGCCTACAGTCCGGTCTGGTCCGTCAGGTCCAGGTCCAGTTCCTGTGGTACGGAACCACAAGGAACCGAGACAAGAGCGGAGCTTACCTGTTCCTGCCAGGGGAGGAGGGGGCCCAGGTGAGTCCAGAACCAGGACCCAGATCTCTCTCTCTCTCTCTCTCTCTCTCTCTCTCTCTCTCTCTCTCTCTCTCTCTCTCTCTCTGTCCTCTCATTCACTGTGAATGTCTCTCGCCCCCCTGCAGCTCTACTCCTCCTCAGAACCACCCCTGGTTCGGGTCTCCAGAGGTCCAGTCTTCTCTGACATCACTTCCTGTTTCCGGCACTTTACGCACAGAGTCCGACTCTACCACCTGGAGGGTAACGAGAACATTGAGCCTCTAGTGGACGCCACAGGAACTGCAGGCTTGTTGTACTGAGCATGCTCAGTAGAGTCCTGTCTGTCACTGACTTCCTGTTGGCCACTAATGTATCAATTATTCATATTGATCCAACTAAAGGATTTCACAATAAAAGCCTCCTGTCTGTCTCTGCCCCAGGGCATGCTGGGAAGTCCCTGGAGATTTCCAACATGGTGGACATCAGGTCAGAGGTCAACCGGGAGCTCGCCATGAGGATCGTCAGCAATGTTGCCAGCGGCAACCGCTTCTACTCCGACCTCAACAGTTTCCAGGTTCACTGCGTTTGATGATGTCACATGTTGTTAAAAAAACACCATGAGCCTGTTACTGATTGATTATTGAGAGTTTACTCATTGGTTATTTATTGGTAATTGATTGCTTATTGAAAGTTTATTGATAGTTTACAAAGTCAAAGTCAGCTTTATTGTCAAATATGTTTTACATGCACGATATACAGCACAGATGAAGTTTCAGTCCTCGGACCCTCGGTGCAAACAGGCAATAAGTCATCAAATAAACAGTCAACAATCAACTCATTGGTTATTGATAGTTTATTGATTGCTTATTGATAGTTTACTCATTGGTTATTGATAGTGTATTGATTATTGATGGTTTATTGGGTACAGATGCAGCAGCGGCGCACTCTGGCGAAGCTCCCCCTGCAGGCGCACTTTTACCCCATGACCTCGGCGTCGTTCCTGCAGGACGAGACATCTCGAGTGTCTCTGCTGTCGGCTCAGAGTCAGGCTGTCGCTTCGCTCCGACCAGGTGAATCTCCGTCTACCTGGCTGTTTGTCTGTCTGTGGAAATAACAACAATCTGACTTTATTGATCGCCTATTAACAGCCAACCTGCGCGCTCTCTGACGGCCAGCAGGGGGCAGCTCCACTCTGATAGTATTGAGTCTTATGGAGAAGTTGATTCATTCACAGTAAACAGTTTATGGTACGTCACCGCTACATGGAGACGACCATAACGCCCAACTGGAGGCTTCTGTCTGAGCACGCTGACCTCTGTCCTCTGACCCCTGCAGGTGAACTGGAGGTGATATTGGACCGGCGGCTGCAGCAGGACGATAACCTCGGCCTCGGTCAGGGCATCACCGACAACAAGCTGACAGCGAGTCTCTACCAGCTGCTGTTGGAGGACAGGAGGGGCGGGGCCCAGGTGAGGGGGCCCAACACGCCGTCTGTAAAATGTGATCGATCGATCGGTTGTGATCAGATATGTGACCGATATGAGACGACATGAAAAGTTGAACTCTTTAAACACCTTCTGAGGATCAAACTGAAAGACCAAAATACAATTCAATACAATACAATTCATAACAGAAGTTATCTCAGGACACTTTTCAAATAGAGCAGGTCTAGACCGAACTCTTTATAACATTATTTACAGAGACCCAACAGTACCACCATGAGCAAGACCTTGGAGACAATGGCAAGGAAACACTGCCTGTTAAAAGGCAGAAACCTAGGACAGATCCTCTGGCTCTAGGTGGGTGGTCGTCTGTCTCGACCAGTTGGGGTGAGAGAAACAGACAGACAGACAGGTGCACAGCAACAACAGTATTGGCAATGGCAATCTAGCAGGACCATGGCAGGAGGCTCCACCAGGATCGATAAGAACCTGCGAGACGAGAAAGCACAAGACCTCCGGGGAAGAAGTGGAGTTAGTAACATGCATTAATGGAACATGAATGAGTGCATAAAGAGAGAGGAAGAGAGTAGCTCAGTGCACCATGGGAAATCCCCCGATAGTCTAGGCCTATAGCAGCATAACTAAGGGATGGTTCAGGACTCACCTGATCCAGCCCTAACTATAAGCTTTATCAAAGAGGAATGTCTTAAGCCTACTCTTGAATGTGGAGAGGGTGTCTGCCTCCCGAACCACAACTGGAAGCTGATTCCACAGGAGAGGAGCTTGGTAACTGAAGGCTCTGGCTCCTGTTCTACTTTTAGAGACTATAGGAACCACAAGTAGCCCAGCATTCAGAGAACGTAGTGTTCTAGTGGGGTAATAGGGTACTATGAGCTCTTTAAGATATGAAGGGGCCTGACCATGAAGAGCTTTATAGGTGAGGAGGAGTATTTTAAATTCAATTCTACATTTTATAGGGAGCCAGTGCAGAGAAGCTAGTACAGGAGAGATGTGATCTCTTTTTCTAGTTCCTGTCAGTACTCGTGCTGCAGCGTTCTGAATTAATTGGAGCGTTTTAATGGACTATATATGGATATATTAATATGATTATTATATTACTGATATTATATATTAATATTATTATATTACTGATATATATTAATATTATATTACTGATATTATATATTAATATGATTATATTACCGATATTATATATATTTATATTATTATTGTATTACTGATATTATATATATTATTATTATTATATTACTGATATTATATATTAATATTATATTACTGATATTATTACTAATATTACATATATTTAGTATTTACCTTTGTTTTCTTTCAGTTCTTTTTCTTTCTCCACTTGTTATTTTTTGCTTTATTATCATTTTTATTCATCAGATTTCTTTTGTTTACATTTTGTTTTCCTGACAGGAAGTGGGAGGAGCCTCAGTACAACACCTGTCCCTGCTCGCCCACCTGACCTCGCTCTCCCTCTGCCACCCGCCAATCACCATGGTCGCCACTAGCGACAGCCAGCTGCCGAAGCTCCGCCCCTTCCTGCCGCTCCAGTCCTCGCTGCCGTGTGACGTTCACCTGCTGAACCTGAGGACGCTGGAGGACACACAGGTAAGAACACCAGGAATCACCTTGAATCACCTGGAATCACCTGGAATCTATAACATTAAAGGACAATTCCGGTGCAAAATGACCCTGGGGTTAATAACACATGTGTACCGAGTTGGTCCGGTCTCTGGGATATGTTTTCATGCTAATCGACCGTGACTGGTTTTAGCACAAACTGCTAATTAGCTTATAATGCTAGTCAACGGGGCACAGAGTAAGTATCACACTGCCCCAACACACTGCCCCAACACACTGCCCCAAAACACTGCCCCAAAACACTGCCCCAACACACTGCCCCAAAACACTGCCCCAACACACTGCCCCAACACACTGCCCCAACACACTGCCCCAAAACACTGCCCCAACACACTGCCCCAACACACTGCCCCAAAACACTGCCCCAACCAACACACTGCCCCAAAACACCCCCACACACTGCCCCAACACACTGCCCCAAAACACTGCCCCAAAACACTGCCCCAACACACTGCCCCAACACACTGTTACTGTTATTAACCCCAGGGTCCTTTAATGTTTTACAGAGTTCGGTCTAGACCTGCTCTGTTTGAAAAGTGTCCTGAGATAACTTCTGTTATACAAATAAAATTGAACATTTGTAGTAGAATTACAAACTCAAATTAACTTCAACAATTATAAAAACTGTCCACAGATAAATAATCAATATTTTCCCTGTTCAGTTATTGATCACTGCGCAGCAACAAATGGATTCAGAACTCTGCTGTGATCAATAACTGTAACATTGAGCTTCAGTGTGTCTCACTGCGGAGGTCTAATGTCAATAAAGGGATCAATATGATCCTGAAAGAACGACATCGTCTGCCAGACGACGAGCAAACGACTGTTAAAATGCTCGTTTTCTGAATGGAGTTTGGTTGATCAGGGCTACGCTAACTTAGCTCACAGTAAAGTAAAAGGAACAGTTGGATCAATAACAGACTTTGTTTGGAAAAAACTTTGGTCAGAAATATATTGTTGATTGTTGTTTATTCCAATAATGTTTATATTATATATAATAATATCTCACAAACATCAGATTATTGTTATATTACACAGTTATTATAATAATAATTGCGTTTGTGGTAAACAGGAAGCAGGAAGTCCGTCACAGGAAGTGGCTCTCCTCCTCCACAGGAAGGGCTTTGATTGTAGCTCCGCCCCCGAGCCGCCGCTGCAGTGCTCGTGGAGCGCGCACGAGGAGGTGGACACACTTATTTATTTATTATATGTTTTTCTTTATTATTAATATATTAACATATTGCTTAAAGTTACATTCAAAACTAATTATTTTCTTTGTTTTCAAATGTGTTTAATATTTTCTTTAATTACGTTTCTCAGATTGAATAATTGTTTTATAGAATCTCATTTGTTTTTAAAATAGTTTCTACGGAAGCGTATTGCATTCACTTGAAAATTAATTTTATGGTCTGTTTTTCGGACTAATTCTTTTTCTGAGTTTAGAGAGCATTTGAAACAATAGACGCATTAATTCCTTTATTGAGAGCTCGATTTAATGGAAACAAACATAACCGGCTTGTTTAGTTCAATCAGGTTTAACTTTGATCTGGTTCCAGACTCTGGGAGATAGTCCTGTCTTTAAGTCTTATTGATGGTATTATCATTAGTCTGTCGACTCTACGCAGGAACCTGAGGTAGATAGTTGAAGATGGGGCATGTATGTGCGGGCAGGAGTCACCATCGGTCCATGGAGTCACTGCAGGTTGGAGGTTCTCGCGGGAGTTCGATCTCGATAATTCAGAAAAACAGAAAAAATTATTCAATAATTTTTTTTTCACGTGAATGCAATACGCTTCCGTATTTATTATTAATTTCTTAGAATTTATTGTTTGTTTCTTCTGAACCGAACTGGTTTCTGTTTCCAGGTGAACCTGGACGATATTTTCTCTCCTCTTCAGTTCAGTTCTGTCCGTCAGTCGGGTCTCACTCTGCTGCGAGAAGACGACGAGCCTGAATCCGCCCGGCCACAGCGGGCGCCACACGTCGCTCGCCTGCGGCCGATGGAGATCAGCGCTTTCCGTGTGGAGATCGGCTAAAAAACCGGCAGCTAAAAGTCCAAATTCAACCAAAACTCTGTCACACAAAAACACACGAGGGCAAAAATCTAAAGCCGCCAAACAGCCGGTGAACAGCCGGTGAAATGCTAATTATGAATTTGATCATTAATAATCAATCAAATGCTGGAAGAACAAATAAAAAGGGAAACACAGAGAAGACAAATTATAAAAACATTTAGACAATAAAAACGGAGCATATTTGATTGTTACAGCTGCAGAGGTCAGTCGGGGTTAAAGGTCAAATATTCAGGGAATCAGGGAACAAACGGGTCAGTCTAAAGGTCAAAGGTCAACCACACAAATACAGATTTTGTATAAATGAAGAAAAATAGAAAACACTGAACTTGTTTGCGTATGAACACTAACGACACAGCTGAGGTTGCTACGGCAACAAGAAGGGACCCAACAAGCGGTTAGCTCGTTGTTCAGTGAATGTTTTTAATTGTGAGAAATCCTCCAACTGCTGTTTGCTTTGTTTACGGACTTTTTTTTTTTTTTTTTCCGTTAAAGTCTCCATGAAACAGGAAGTAGAGAGTTGTTAGTGTTTCCTGTAAAAACAGGAAGTAGTGAGGGAGTTGTCCCAGATATTGATTGGCGTTAGCATAGACTCAGTGTGTTAGCCTCCACACTCTGCAGCTAGCGTACCTCCCCCAGTAACGGGGGCGGGACGGGAAGACGTAAGGTAGGTGGTTTTTTTGGTGGTTTTTTTTTTTTTTTGGGTTGTGGGGGGCGGGTCGGGGTGGGTGGGTTTTTCGTTGTTGCTCGATTTTGGTTGTTTTCTACCTAAAAATTTGTCCATAAGAACTGTGTGTAACCCCGTTTGCTAACGTCTGACCAGAGGCTGTGCTCCCGGTCCGTGCCGAGCCCCCCCGCATAGTAGCGGTACTCTACTAAAGCCTGCGTGATCCAGTTCACCCACCAATACTTATAAGTAAATCTAACTAGTTAAGGTCCCATTGTACCGAACACTGGTTGCAGTTCCAGCAGAGGTCCACTGGGGGCGCTCTCCCAGCAGTGCAGAATGAATGGGAGCAGATGGAGCTGATTGTGGTTGAGAGATCTCAGATGTGATTGTAGTTTTTAAAGTTCAACATGGGTTATAGGTCGAAAGCTGAATGAACGAGTTCTGATGTCCTTTAGATTTCCTACAGGACGAGTTGTTGTTGCCCATAACGCGCTAGCATTCTGCTAATGAACGCTGATTGGTCAGTGAAGGACTGATTACGACCAGAGATCCCGCTCGATGGCATCGTGGCATCCGAAGCGGGAATATGAATATTTCGGCGTGGGGTTTAAAACAGCCAAACAAAAACTCTCTCTAGCCCGTGTATTGACAGGGAGAGTCTAACCTGTGTCGGCTGTGTCGTCGATGCCTCGAGAGAAAAGGAAGCACAAAGAGACTCGAGGCTCGCCGTAAAGCGGTATCTCTGTACGATGTGTGTGACGTCACTGACATTTTAAAAGACTTTAAAGAAAATAAGTGACTCTAAAGAATCTAACACCCAGCAATGTGTCATTACTAGACAAACACTGATATCCTGAGAGAAGAGGATTGTGAGGGTATAGCTCCATAGAGCTCCATTCATTCTGCTCTCATCCTGTGAGCGCCCTCACATGGAGCCAGAGGGGAACTGCAACAGCTCAGAACCCGGAGGTTTACTGAGAGTGGAAGTTCTCCTTATTAGACGTTCTCTGGTCTGAGATGAAAACACTGAAACTGATTCTGACTTCATGGAGACTGTAACCATGGTGACCTGTGTTGATTTTATTGTGCCTAATTCTCTTCCGATTGTTGAATGTTTATATTTATTTGATGATTGTCTTTTTCTATATTTGTTTATGGAAACGATTCAATCTAATGGGTTTCTTATAATTAATAAATTCTCTATATAGTTTAAAAAGGTAAATCACTGAAACTTACAAAGTCTTTAAAAGTTAAATTACAAATATTTTTACTTCATATATCTGTTCAGAAATACAAGTTTTTAATTTTCTTGTTTATTTTAATACAAAAATATTATAATAATTATTGTTTAATTTTTCTTGTTTTTGAAGTGTTTTATATTCATGTGACTCAGGTTTTTAAAAGATATGAAAGAATATGAAGTTATTGATGCTGCTGAGATTATTTTCACTAATCAATCACATCAGTGGAAACGTGTCACATGGTCCTCAGAGATGGGCGTGGTCTAATGGCTCCACAGCGCCCCCAGCAGGCACATGAATCCAGACCGGACGCACAAAAAAGCCTTTTGGAGCCATAAACACAACAGGAAATTATAAAGTAATGATTTATGTAAATTAGCTTACTACTTTGAGATAAATAATAGTAGTGATAAAGTAATGCTTTGTGCCCATTTCTTCCGCCATGTTTACGCCCTTTGATCAATATTTTTCTCTGCGTTCATGTTTCAGTTGTGATGAAACGTTGAAAGTAATAAAACGTATTTGTCATAAAAAAACAAACAAACAAACGATTCAACATCAACAAGTTTAATACAAAATAAAACTGTGTGTGTGTGTGTGTGTGTCACAGCAGTGCGCTCTTAGCATACGACAGCAGACACAGCGATTGGTCGAATGTTGCCTGTAGCTCCGCCCACCCCGCCTCCAGGCGGGAGGAGAGACGGAACAATGCTGCCATGGCGACAGAGTCCTGTGACAGCGAGCGGAGGTGGAGCTGAAAAACACAAAACAACTGTTGGTAAACAGGAAACTGAGGAGAGATTTTCACAATAAAAGACAGTAGCTCTGCTGCGCTCTGATTGGCTGACCTTCAGGAAGAGCGCCAGGTAGGCGTGAGCCAGGTCAAAGTCCCGCCCACTGGTCAACATGCTGTCAATCATTTGAATGAAGGCGAGCAGGAGGCTGTTGGCCCCACCCCCCTCTGATGTCAGACAGGTGAGCTCGACCGAGAGCGCCGACGGCCCACAATCCTTCAGGAGCTGCAGCGGGCGATCGACTGCACAGACAGAGAGAGAGAGTTATTCATTTATTATTTTTATTGTTATTTACAAACAGAAATATTCAGGACAAATAAAATAAAGGACAATAAAGGAAATAAATCCTCACATGATCCCGACTGCAGAGCCGACTCCAGATCAGAACTGAACTCTGACCTCTGAGACAGCGAACCCCACGGCAACAGCTTGGACTAGACGACGACGACAACAACAACAACGAAAGTGGCTTGTTATTGTTATTACTGCCTTAGTTTGTGAACAGGAGGAAACAGATTTTAGAAATAAAAGCTCGGACTGAAGCGAGGCTCGAGCAGCCGTACCTGTGCTTCCTGATCGGTTGCCGTGGGCGACGCAAATTGAGGTGTGAGACCAGGAAGTGTTGGCAGGAAGAAGGGAGCAGCCGCCGGAGCAACAGGCGGCGCTACAGGTTTATTCCTCCTCTACAAACAATAAACAACAAACAAATAAACAACACGATTTAAATGATTGTGATTAATATTGATTCTGTATCGGTGACTGCAGGTTGTGTGTGTGTGTGTGTGTGTGTGTGAGAGAGTGAGAGAGAGAGAGAGAGAGAGAGAGAGAGAGAGAGAGAGTGAGAGAGAGAGAGAGAGAGAGAGAGAGAGTGTGTAACTACAGAGGAATATGTGCTTCCAGTAACCTGGGAAAAATATTCTGAAACATCATTAATAAACGACTTGTCAACCTGGCCTCACCCTGAACGACACAGAGATCAGAGGTCTGCTATATGCAGATGACTTAGTGTTGCTTTCACCTACTAAAGAAGGTTTGCAGCAGCACCTTAATCTCCTGCAGAGATTTTGTCAGACCTGTGCCCTGACAGTAAACACAGCAAAGACTAAGATAATGATCTTTCAGAAACAATACAGATATCAGGTTACACACAATTTCTATTTAGACACCACTAAATTACAACATACAAAAAACTACACTTACCTTCAAGTTCAGGGACTTCTGTCAATGTAAACTTAGATATATATTTAGACTGTTTTTCTGCTATCGATCTTCATCAGTTAACTTCAATCATTTCTTCATCGAAGCCATCAACCTGTCTGTTAGACCCGATCCCAACTAGGCTGCTTATAGAAGTTGTTCCCTTAATTGGCACTTCTTTACTGGATATGATTAATCTTTCTTTATTATCAGGATATGTACCACAGTCCTTTAAAGTAGCTGTAATTAAACTCCTTCTTAAAAAGCCCACTCTTGACCCAGGGGTTTTAGCCAACTATAGACCGATTTCTAACCGTTCCTCTCTAAGATTCTGGAGAAAGTAGTCGCCAAAGAGTTGTGTGACTTTCTACATAACAATAGTTTATTTGAGGATTTTCAGTCAGGATTTAGAGTTCATCATAGCACAGAGACAGCTCTGGTTAAAGTTAATAATGACCCTCTGATTGCTTCTGACAATGGACTTGTCTCTGTACTTGTATTATTAGATCTTAGTGCTGCATTTGACACCATTGACCATGATATTCTTTTACAGAGACTCGAACATCAAATTGGCATTAAAGGAACCGCACTAAGCTGGTTTAAGTCATATTTATCAGATCGCTCGCAGTTTGTACATGTTAACGATGAATAAATACTACAGTTAAGTCATGGAGTTCCACAAGGTTCTGTACCTGGACCAATACTATTTACTTTATATATACTCCCTTTAGGCAACATTATTAGGAATCACTCCATTAACTTTTACTGTTATGCAGATGATACGCAGTTATATCTATCGATCAAGCCCAATGAAATTAATCAATTATCTAAATTACAAACATGTCTTAAGGACATAAAATCCTGGATGAGCTGCAATTTTTTGATGTTAAACTCAGAAAAAAACAAAATTCTTGTTCTTGGCCCCAAAAACCTCAGAGACTCACTGTCTAAAGATATAGTTACTCTAGATGGCATTACCTTGGCCTCTAGCACCACTGTCAGGAATCTTGGAGTTATCTTTGATCAGGATTTGTCATTTAACTCCCACATAAAGCAGACCTCTAGGACTGCCTTCTTTCATTTACATAATATTACAAAAATTAGACACATACTATCACAGACAGATGCAGAAAGACTAATCCATGCATTTGTTACTTCAAGGCTGGATTACTGCAACTCTTTATCATCAGGTTGCCCCAATAAGTCCATTAAAACGCTCCAATTAATTCAGAACGCTGCAGCACGAGTACTTACAGGAACTAGAAAAAGAGATCACATCTCTCCTGTACTAGCTTCTCTGCATTGGCTCCCTGTAAAATGTAGAATGGAATTTAAAATCCTCCTCCTCACCTATAAAGCTCTTCATGGTCAGGCCCCTTCATATCTTAAAGAGCTCATAGTACCCTATTACCCCACTAGAACACTACGTTCTCTGAATGCTGGGCTACTTGTGGTTCCTATAGTCTCTAAAAGTAGAACAGGAGCCAGAGCCTTCAGTTACCAAGCTCCTCTCCTGTGGAACCAGCTTCCATTTGTGGTTCGGGAGGCAGACACCCTCACCACATTCAAGAGTAGGCTTAAGACATTCCTCTTTGATAAAGCTTATAGTTAGGGCTGGATCAGGTGAGTCCTGAACCATCCCTTAGTTATGCTGCTATAGGCCTAGACTATCGGGGGGATATCCCATGGTGCACTGAGCTCCTCCCCTTCCTCTCTCTTTATGCACTCATTCATGTTCCATTAATGCATGTTACTAACTTCACTTCTTCCCCGGAGTTCTTGTGCTTTCTCGTCTCGCAGGTTCCTGGTGGAGCCTCCTGCCATGGTCCTGCTAGATTGCCATTGCCAATACTGTTGTTGCTGTGCACCTCTCTCTCTCTCTCGCTCTCACCCCAACTGGTCGAGACAGACGACCACCCACCTAGAGCCGGAGGATCTGTCCTAGGTTTCTGCCTTTTAACAGGCAGTGTTTCCTTGCCCTTGTCGCCAAGTGCTTGCTCATGGTGGTACTGTTGGGTCTCTGTAATTAATGTTAAAGAGTTCGGTCTAGACCTGCTCTATTTGAAAAGTGTCCTGAGATAATTTCTGTTATGAATTGGCGCTATACAAATAAAATTGAATTGAAAAATTTAACTGAATTGCTGGAAGATGAAGTCCGCATCCCCATAAAGCTGGTCCACTGAAGCAAGCATGAAGTGCTCTAAAATGTTGAGACAGCTGCGTTCATGCTGGACTTCATAAAGCACAGAGGACCAACACCAGCAGCTGACATGGATCCCCAAGTCATCACAGACTGGGGAAACTTAACACTGGACTTCATGCATCTTCCATTTTGCGCCTCTCTGGTCTTCCTCCAGACTCTGGGACCTTTGCTGCCAAATGAGATGCAAAACTTGCTCTCATCAGAAAAGAG